>NW_028270155.1:55207529-55507529 GCF_037043375.1 Chiloscyllium plagiosum | reverse complement strand
ACTGTTAGCGGCATCTGTGCACATTGGCAATAAACATCACTCTGCCTTAAAATTAATCTAAAGAGCAAATTGTTTTTTAAAAGAAATCTTCATTGTCGGAAATGTTCTTTCCTAAAACACTGTGTGAAGTTTACCGTATGGTGCACAGCTTGAGCTAAGCCCATGACTGAAACAAAGGGCAATTGTATAACAAAACATGGTGAATGGAAAGTAAAATATGTGGAGTATGATTGATACCTTGGGTAGTGAATTGAATTGAATTGATTGTCATGTGTATCAGGCACAGTGAAAAGCTTTATCTTGTGTGCAATCCAGGCAGATCACAGAGTTAAGGAGCATAGATAAGTAAATAATAGGTAAACAGCAGCAAAAACACAGGTACCAGTTTTCTAACAATAGTAGGGTAGAAACAGTTATGAAACCGGCTGTGGGGTGTGTGTGTGTGTGTGTGTGTGTGTGTTCAGGCTTCTGTATCTTCTCCCCAGTGGTAGAGGCTGTTAAAAAAAAATTGCCAGGGTGGGATGGATCTTTGAGAATGATGGCGGCCTTTCCTTGACAGCGGGCCTGGTAGATGGATTCTATAGATGGGAGGTTGGCCGTTGTGATTGTCCAGGCTGAGTTCGCCACTCCCTGTAACCATCTCCAATCTTGAATGGTACAGTTGCCACACCAGATAGTGATGCATCCAGACAGAATGCTCTCAATGGTGCACCTATAAAAGTTGGCAAGGGTATTCACCGGCACGCCAAATTTCCTCAGCTGTCTGAGGAAGAAGAGACATTGTTGGGCCTTTTTTACCAGTGTGTCCACATGAAGAGTCCAAGAAAGCTTGTTGTGGATGACCACTCCCAGGAGCTTGACACACTCCACTTGTTCCACGTCTGTGCTATTAATGTGTAGGGGGGGGGGGGGGGGGGGCAGGCATGCGTAATATCCCGCCGAAAGTCAATAAGGAGTTCCTTGGTTTTGCCGGCAATGACAGCTGTTCTCAGTGTACCATTTTTCCAGGTCTTCCACCTGCCCGTTTGTAGCGTGTTTTGTCGCCATCTGAAATTTGACCGACTATGGTGGCGTCATCAGCAAACTTGTAAATGGCATTAGGCTGGTATTTGGCGACGCAGTCATGAGTATACAGTGAGTACAGTAGGGGACTGACTACACACTCGTGGGGGGCTCCAGTGTTGAGTGTTAGTGAGGATGAAATATTGTCCTCAATATTCACTGATTGTGGCCTGTGGGTCAGGAAACTGAGTATCCAGTTGCAGAGAGTGGGGCTTAGTCCAACATCACTAAGTTTAGTAATCAGTCTCAAGGGCATAATAGTGTTGAAGGCTGAACTGTAGTCAATGAGTAGGATTCTTATGTAGCTGTTCTTGATGTCAAGATGTTCTAGGGAGGGGTAAAGGGCAAGTGAGGTGGATCTGTTGGTCCGATAGGCAAATTGGAGGGGTCAAGAATAGTGGGGAGGCTGGAGTTGATTAATGTCATGACCAGCTTTTCAAAGAACTTCATGGCCACCAAAGTTAGGGCCACTGGGCAGTAGTCATTGAGACATGCTGCATGAGTCTGCACAGGGATGATGTTGGCCCACTTGAAACAGGCAGTGACAGTAGCCTGCTGCAGGGAAAGGTTGAACATGTCCGAGAAGACCTCTGCCAGTTGATCTGCGCATGCGCTAGGTGCATGGCCTGGGTACCCCACCTGGTCCAATCGCATTCCTTGGATGTACGTGAAGGAAAACTGATCTGACCTCTAATGGAGTGACTGTTGGGATACGTTCATCATGACTTGTTGGAATAGTGTTACCTGTTCACCTGCCCACCAAAATTCTGCTCAAAGCGAGCAATCTCTTTTGGACGATAGCTGTGAAATAACTGTTCATCAGACACTTAAAGTTGAATCAAGCTAGGTTTTTGAATGGCTGGGGGGGGGGGGGGTTACGTCCTTAATGCCATCAGGAGATATGGTATACACATGCAGTCACTGAAATCTGCAGTCTTGATCTGTTCACAGTAATTACATTATTGCAATTAATTATTTGGGAATTAGAGATCCATCTTCCCATTAACTATAAACTGTCTACAATATTCACACCATAAAATGAAGAATTTATATTTTTGTTAACCTTTTCACTACTGGTCTATCCCCAACCAGTGGTTCTCAAACTTTTCAAATGGATTGTTTGGGTTTCTAGTTTAGTTGAAGGCTAGATTGTTCAGCCGTGGTACAGAATGATGCCTACGATGTGCTCCAATTTCTCTACTGAATGTGGCACTTACCTACTTAGTATGACATTTTGCAGCTCCATTCCCCACTCATATCCATTTATCTTTATCTAAGAGAGACAAAATCAATGGCCCACAGTGAACACATGTTTTATAATCACTCTCAATTTGATTAGAAATCTCCTCAGTGAGGTTGAAGGCACAGGACCAAAATATGAGAATAACCCATCGTTTGGAACTTTGAAATGCCAAACACTATGAACAAAATGCGGTGATGGGCTTTTTCATGGTGACTAACATCCTGAATCCACCAGTGAACGAGATTGCCTGATCAAACACCAATTCAAAGATATTGAAATGCTGACTGGCAGGCTTCTCAGCACAACAGGTGTTTTTCTACTAAACGTCTGTGACCCAACTTGAGAATGCCAGCCAGAGAATATGATTGGAGCTCTGGTTGCAAGCCATTGGACAGCTGCGCCAATGAGGTGGTATTTAGTCAGAAGTGGGGAAAAGAGATAGGTTGGTTGGGGGGCTATTTTCCCGTGAACATCTCCCCCTCCCCATCAGCGTCCCTAGACTGGGAATTTCAGAGGCTCTCCCTTCTAGCCCCACCCACCAAATCTAGGTTGGGAAAACAAGATAATTGGGCCACTTGTGAGCTGAGGTTGTTAGATGACATTCAAGATCATGAATTAGTGGTAGGTTAGGAAGATTATCCAGAACATGATTGCTGAAGTGGCAGGAAGGGGCATGTATCTGACAACCTTCAAACTATTCCTGTTCTATCAACTTGAGGGAGGGGAAATCCTATAGTGAGTCAATTTTCAGCAATTAGGCATGCTCTTATATAGATAACCTTTTCTATTGAGTTGGACATCACTGCAAGTGTGAACAAATAAAACTACAGTGAATCTTGTCATTGGGGGAAACAAACTCCATAATCAATTGAAAGATGGTGAAATTAACAGAAGCATAATTTAAAGTGAGCACATCCAATGTTAAATCTAATATATAAGGGAAAAAATAATATTTAAAATTTCCTGCAATTAAAATGTATAGCAAAAAAACTCCACTTTTATCTTATATTGAAAGAATACTTGATGTGTATTTAGTTAAGAGTATATATATTAGAATATAGACAGCTTAGATTTAGTTTCGTTCACTTTCACCACCCAGTTGCGACTTCATGAGATTCAATGCAAGTGACTCATGCTGCAGCTACCAGTTTGAGAACTTCATGGTGGAGCAGCACAACTCGGACAGTAACCTGAACTTGAGTATTTTTTTGACTCTGCTCAACTTAGCATATTTACCTCATTGTTAATTTTGACGGAAATCTCGGTCTACACATTAGCTTCGTATTGTAAATATGCCGTGCTTGCATTTGGCGCATTAACTATGGTTCATGTCTACGTAATACCACCACCTGGTGGCAAAGTGTTTTACATGCATGTGAGGGACAAAAATTGGAAACTTAAACTTACATACACTTTATTATCGGAACAAAGTGTAACTCACCAAAAAAATGGACTTAATTTAGCCTCATTTCTGCGCATGACAGTATAACAAATAGATGAAAGTGAGGACTGCAGATGCTGGAGGTTAGAGTCAAGATTAGTGTGGTGCTGGAAAAGCACAACAGGTCAGGCAGCATCCGAGGAGCAGGAAAATCGACGTATCGGGCAAGAGCCCTTCAGGAATGATGAGGGTATAATGAAATATATACATTAGTTAGGCACTCACTTGCATTAAAAAACCTCAAGAGATGTAAACTAGGTAAATGGAACTGTGGCACGTTGTTTTGTTACGAGCAACATTTACGAGCTAACACTTAAACTGTTGCATTTTCTGTCCAGCTGTTTTTTTTTGTGGGGAAAGCTGGAAGTCTACCAACGCACAGAACCCGGTAGGCAGTCCAAACTAACCTGTATTGTACATTTCAAAGATCAGAGATCTAAACTGATAGGGACAGTCCCTATCATGAAAGATCCACCAGTTCCATACATTTATTTAATTGGCTTTTTGCAATTTTACATTAATTCTACTTCCCTCCCTCCCCCCCCACCCCCAATTTTTGGTTCTCTTTTGCTGAATTCTAAAATTCTCTCAATTTTCAGACTTAAAAGTTACCAAAACAAAAAAAAGTCTAACCCTCTTTTGATCTAATAGTATATTTAAGTTTCCCTTGTTAGCTATGGCACTCAATTTTCCTGATGAGAAATCTTCATCTTGAAGGAATGCATGAGCTATCTACTGTCAAAACCTTTTCATGTATTTTTCCAATTCACTTTAGTAAACTTCCTACTCAAACTTCACAATTGCTGTACAGTTTTAGAACTATTTTCTGATTAAAATTACATCTTTTTCAAACACAGAATTTTGCACTATCACTGCTACAGTCTACTTATTAAACATTTTTAAAAACAAGATTATTAATGAATCTTTTTCCATTGTACAGTACTAAATATAAGCTTGCGCATGGTTGGTTTCTCAATATATTGCTCCACAAAACCCTCGAGTATGTTCGAGGAATTCTTCCTCCACGGCATTAGATTTATCCAGTCTATGTAGATTTAACTCCCCATGATTACTGCATTCTCCTTACTAGATGTGCTTCAAATTTCCTGATTTACAGTCTCTCTGTGTCATTGTTGTTTGGTAGCCCACCCTCCTCTCTGACCTATCAGCTTCATCCCCATCCCCACCCCCATCCACCTATTGTACTCTTTGCTACCTTCTCTTCACCCCCACCCCTCTCCCATTTCTCTCTCCACGCTGGAGGCTCCCTGCCTTCAATCCTAATGAAGGGCTTTTGCCCGAAACGTCGTTTTCCTACTCCTGGGATGTTGCCTGACCTGCTGTGCTTTTCCAGCACCACACTAATCTAGACTGTTTTCCAGCATCTGCAGTCCTCATTTTTGCCTAGTTTATTATAAACCACTCCTGTCTTTGCTCCCCCTTGCAGATTCTTAGTTCCACTCAAACCAATTTTACATTCTTTTCTTCCAACTAGGGATCTTTGATTTTATCTCTTATCAGCAATACCCTACCTACCTCATTCTCCTTTTCAGTTATACCTTACAAATATCCTCTACTATTCAGTTCTCAGCTTTGGTTACCATGAAGCCACGAGTCTGGAATTGCAATTAAAATTATATCATTTTACTTTTACAAGTGCAATTAATTTCATCCATCTTGTGATGGATGTGCACTTTCAGATAGGACTTTACATTTGTCTTAACTCTATTTTGTAATTTGATTCTGGCATCTGCTAATTACTACATTTCTACTGCAGCTTTGATTTTATTCTACGATGAATTTCCTCTTAGGTTCCCATCCCCAAACAAGTTTAAATCCTTCCCAATAGTACATCCTTTATTGTAGCATCAGAGCAGCAACGTAGCACAGGCCTGTGATCGACAACACACCACATTCAACAACCAAATATATTAACAGATCAATGGGACACCCATGGGCTCACTCATCTCTGGGCTCATAGCAGAAGCAGTGATGCAAAGACTGGATCAACCAGTCCTCCCACAAATCTGACCCAAACTCGATTAGATATGTGGATGACACTTTTGTAATTATTAAGAGAACAGAGATTGAGAATATACACCGGATTATCAACACCATACTCACTGGGATCAGATTTACGAGAGAGGAGAAAAGTAACAACAAACTCCCAATCCTGGATGTGATGGTGGAAAGAACACAGAATGGTGAATGCACTAAAAGAGTGTACAGAAAAGCTACACACACAGACCAGATCCTGAACTACAACACCAATCAACCAAACACACAAGAGAAGCTGCATTAGGACCCTGTTAAAAAGGGCTACAAACACACTGCAGCACTCCCAACCTGAGAAAAGAACACCACCGCGACAGAGTCTTCACAAAGAACAGATATTCCTGCAACTTCATTAGCAGATGCCTAGCAGATAAACGTGACAAGGTAATGCCACGTCTCACTAGCTACCTTATATTAAAAAAATCTCTGAATTAACAGCCAGACTTCTCCAATCACTTGGATTCATGACAGCCCATAAACCAACAGCCATGCTCAGACAAGTCATCAGAACGAAAGACACTACACCCATCATGTGCAAGACTAATTTAATTTACAAGATTCCATGCAAAGACTGCACAAAACACTATAACACAAACAGGCAGACAACTAGCAATCTGCATCCACGAACATCAACTAGCCACTAAATGCCACGACTATCTGTCCCTGGTAGCCATTTACAGAGATGACAAGTACCATAAATTCAAATGGGACAACATATACATAGGACAAGCTAAACAGAGGACAGCCAGAGAAGGGCAGCACAATGGCTCAGTGGTTAGCACTGATGCCTCACAGCACCAGGGTCCCTGGTTCGATTCCAGCCTCGGACGACTGTCTGTGTGGAGTTTGCACATTCTCCCTGTGTCTGCGTGGGTTTCCTCCGGGTGCTCTGGTTTCCTCCCTCAATCCAAAGATGTGCAGGTCAGGTGAATTGGCTATGCTAAATTGCCTAGTGTTAGTTGCATTTGTCAGAGGGAAATGGATCTGGGTGGGTGACTCTTCAGAGGGTCGTTGTGGACTTGTTGGGCCGAAGGGCTGTTTCCACACTAAGGAATCTAATCTAATTTCTAGAAGCATGGCACTCATCCAGATGCTCCATAACACAGACCTAGACCCAATATACCTGTCATTAGAAGTAACAACTGGTAGAACAGAACCGAATAAATTCCAGAAGACAGTATAGCAGCGCTTCACAGGAATCTCAAAACCACTGAAGATGTCACTTCGACAGGGGACAAAGTATCTGCAAATCAACTTCCCAGCTCGGCAAATATACCCACAACTACAACAACACGGTGTCTTGTCCGCAGCCTATCTGATCCCTTATCAAATTGCATACTATTTCCCTTCCATTCTTCTTTACCTCTACCACTTGCGTTGCTGAGCCACTTCGTGCAAACTTGGCTGCTGTACTTTCCAGTAATAAACCATTAGCCTCACCAGAAACCAAAATGAAAAAATGGATAGAGTGAGATAGGCTCAGGTTGACTCATATACTACATGTCTAACTTTTCTAAACTGCCTACCAGTCACCCTTTCCCAGATTGTCATGTGATCACTTCAAAATGCAATCCACATGGTTCTCAGCTTTCCAGCTGCACTACAAACTCAAGCCACTGCTCGAGTTCAAAAACAACCTGCGACTGAACGTTTGCAGCAGTTGACGCACAGTACATAAGTGATTGGGCCACAAAGCGTCTGTGACTCCCCATATGGCATAGATAGGCATTCTACATAGCCAAGCTGTTCTTCCATAACGGTTGCCTACTATTTGCTTTAGAATGGACATGAGACAGCAGGATTCAAAATTACTCCCCAGTCATCTCCAACAAACCTAGTTCTGCTCCTGCCGAACTTGGGTGCTTTTTTTTCATCTGTTCCTCAAGCTGATGCTGAGTGTCTACCTTAGGGTCCTCACATTACCCACTCCTTCGGGGTACTGGTAATTATGTTTCTGGGGCCTTCTCTCACCTGCTCCTGTTACTGACAGACATTTGAGAGACTCCCCCTCCCTAATTATCCTCCTACAATCAAAAAGCATCCTAATTTAAACAGGATGTCTTTAAAAGTAATACAGAATATTGATTACGAAGCTGCCAATTAAGTTATTTTGGCAATGTGCCTATTTTAACAGGTGGATCAATTCTATCCAAAGAAATCATGCACACGCTTGGAGTACAGCACCCATTCTATTCCTATTTTGAGTCTCATTTTCATAGTGAAATATCAATTACCTGAACGGAGTGATCTGCACTATGTTCCTACTTTGGAAGTAGGGCTGGACAATCTGTGAAACTACTCAAATATAAAGGCTATGTAAATGCACTTGGGCATAGCATAGATTTGCAAAAGGGAATTTGTGGTTGAAGAACTTGGAACTTTTTGAAGTTATTATAAATAACATTGATTTTAAAAAGCCTACGATAGTATACTTAGAGGTACAGAAGAATTTTGACTTGTTCTCTTCCACCCATCCCCCGCAAAGAAGGCTGGTTTCAAATATTATTCAATGGCAATACATTACCTCTTATCCTGTGTGCTTTAATGATTGGGTATGTCATAAAACAACAGGAACAATGGATTATTCTTACATTGGCAGGCTGAGACTTGTGGTGTACAACAGAGATTAGTACATGGGACCCCAGCTGTTTACAATAAACATCAATGAGCTGGAGATGGGATTCAAATGTAATATTTCCAGTTCAAAGTTTGAGAGAAGATTTGTAGCTCGGGTGCTCGTTGTGGTTCTGTTTGCTGAGCTGGGAATTTGTGTTGCAGACATTTCGTCCCCTGTCTAGGTGACATCCTCAGTGCTTGGGAGCCTCCTGTCAAGTGCTTCTGTGTTGTTTTCTCCGGCATTTATAGCCAAGACAGCAGACTTCCTAGCAGCACTAGGATGCACACTCAAACAATGTTTTGTCTCTTCTGTCAGTCCAAACAGTGAGACGAAGTATCGTACCCCTGATAACAAGGAAAAGACAAACACACAACCTCAACACCAAGGAGAGGGAAGCACTAAAAACACTAAGAAATGATAAGAACATAATCATACTCCCAGCAGACAAAGGCAGAATGATGGTCATCCTGGACAAAGCAGAGTACATCCAGAAAGCGCAACAACTACTTGCAGATACCAACACCTACCAAAAGAGGGAGTTTGACCCCACCCCACAGCTCACCAATAGGATAAACAACACACTGAGGAACCTGCAAAAAAAAAGGACAGATAACCAGGTTTGACCTACAGAGAATGAAACCTGAAAGCAACACCACCCCCAGATTCTATGGACTACTTAAAGTGCACAAACCAGACATCCCACTCGGACCCATCGTATCACTACCTGGGACACCATCACACAAACTGGGTAAAGAACTACAACAGAAACTGAAACACTTGATTAGCGGATCCAGACACTCTATACAGTCAACACGGGAATTCTTGGACATCAGAAATATACACATAGACAAGGAAGAAACTATGGTCTCATTCGATGTAATGGCACGGTTCACCTCTACCGACAAAACCCTAGCCAGAGAAACAACAGCCAACCTGCTGGACATACAGAACAGACAACAAGACGGGGAACCTAGCAACAAAGACTGCATACTCAAACTACTGGACCTGTGCCTCACAACACACTTCACATTCAACAACCAAATATATGAACAAATCAACGGCACACTCATGGGCTCACCCATCTCTGGACTCATAGCAGAAGCTGTAATGCAAAGATTAATGCAAAGAACAAGCAGTCTTACCGCAAATTCAACCCAAACTCTGGGTCAGATATGTGGATGACACCTTTCTAATAATTAAAAACACAGATAGAAAACACACACCGGATCATCAACGCCACACTCAGAGGAGTCAGATTCACCAGAGAGGAAGAAAAGGACAATCAACTCCTATTCCTAGACGCGATGGTACAGAGAACACCAAACGGAGAATTCACCACAAAGGTATACAGGAAAGCCACACACACACAGACAAAGTCCTGAACTACGAAAGCAACCACCCCAACACACACAAAAAAAGTTGCATCAAGACACTTTTCAAAAGGGCCACAACACACTGCAGCACACCAGAACTGCAAAAAGAAGAACACCTCTACAATGTATTCACCAAAAACGGATACCCACGCAATTTCATCAACAGATGCCTAAGGAAAAGACAACGGAATGAGGACATGCCACAACCCAAAGGACTACCCACGTTACCATACATCAAGAACATTTCTGAACTGACAGCCAGACTACTACGACCACTAGGACTCATAACAGCACACAAACCAACAGCCACTCTCAGACAACAACTTACTAAGACAAAAGGATCTGATACCCAGCATGAGCAAAACCAACGTAGTGTACAAAATCCCATGCAAGGACTGCACAAAACACTATATAGGACAAGTAGCCACACACGCAGATGACAGGCAACGAGTTCGACTGGGACAACTCTACTATTATAGGACAAGCCAAACAGAAAACAGCCAGGGAATTCCTAGAGGCATGGCACTCATCCACAGATTCTATAACAAACACATCGACCTGGACCCAATATACCGGCCACTGCAGCGGACAACTTGAACTGACAACTAGAAGCGGCAGAGACAAACCACTATAAATGCCGGAGGAAACAACACAGAAGCGCTTCACAGGAGGCTCCCAAGCACCGAGGATGTCACCTAGACAGGGGACGAAACGTCTGCAACACAAATTCCCAGCTCGACGAACAGAACCGTAATATTTCCAGATTTGCTGATGATAGAATGCTAAATGGGAATGCATATTGTGAGGTAAACTTAAGACAATTGGCCACAACATGATGGAATATAATGTGGAAAAATGTGACATTATCCATTTTGGTTGAAGAAACAAACGTGCAGGGTAGTTCTTAAAAGGTAAGTTGGAAAGTATAGGTGTACAAAGAGACAAGTGTGCCTTTACCAATAAGTCATTGAAGGCTAACATGCAGGTATAGCAATCTACTAAGGCGGCTAAAGGAATGTTAGCCTTCAAAGCAAGAGAATTTCAGTACAGGAGTAATGAATTCTTGTTTCAATTGCATAGGAGCTTGGTCATATCACTGTGTGCAGTTTTAGTCTCCTTATCTCTGTCCTTATTGTCATATTATTTCAAAGTGAAAGATGTACTGGTACAGCTGAGAACAGAAGTGAGTCAAACAGTCAAAACAGGCAGGGACAAGGTAGGACCTAAAAAATTAAACTGCATTTATTTCAATGCAAGGGGCCTAACAGGGAAGGCAGATGAGGGCATGGTTAGGAACATGGGACTGGATATCATAGCAATTTACAGAAATATGGCTCAGGGATAATGTTCCAGGATAGACAGGGAGGTAAGAGAGGAGGGGGGAGTGGCATTTTTGATAAGGGATAGCATTACAGCAGTGCTGAGGGATGATATTCCCAGAAACACATCCAGGGAAGTTATTTGGGTGGAACTGAGAAATAAGAAAGGGATGATCACCTTATTGGGATTGTATTATAGACTACCTAATAGTCAGAGGGAAATTGAGAAACAAACTTGTAAGGAGATCTCAGCCATCTGTAAGAATAATAATAGGGTAGTTATGGTAGGGGATTTTAACTTTCCAAACATCAACTGGGACTGCCATAGTGTTAAAGGTTTAGATGGAGAGGAATTTCTTATGCACGTACAAGACAATTTTCTGATTCAGTATGTGGATGTACCTACTAGAGAAGGTGCAAAACTTGACCTACTCTTGGGAAATAAGGCAGGGCAGGTGACTGAGGTGTCAGTGGGGGAGCACTTTGGGGCCAGCGGCCATAATTCTGTTCATTTTTAAATAGTGATGGAAAAGGATAAGCTTGATCTAAAAGTTGAAGTTCTAAATTGGAGAAAGGCCAATTTTGACGGTGTTAGGCAAGAACGTTCGAAAGCTGATTGGAGGCAGATGTTCACAGGTAAAGGGATGGCTGGAAAATGGGAAGCCTTCAGAAATGAGATAACAAGAATCCAGAGAAAGTATATTCCTGTCAGGATGAAAGGGAAGGTTGGTAGGTATAGGGAATGCTGGATGGCTAAAGAAATTGAGGCTTTGGTTAAAAAGAAGGAAGCATATGTCAGGTATAGACAGATCGAGTGAATCCTTAGAAGAGTATAAATGAAGTAGGAATATACAAGAGGGAAATCAGGAGGGCGAAAAGGGGACATGAGATAGCTTTGGCAAATAGAATTAAGGAGAATCCAAAGGGTTTTTACAAATATATTAAGGACCAAAGGGTAACTAGGGACAGAATAGGGCCCCTCAAAGATCAGCAAGGCGGCCTTTGTGTGGAGCCACAGAACATGGGGGAGATACAAAATGAATATTTTGCATCAGTACTTACTGTGGAAAAGGATATGGAAGATATAGACGGTAGGGAAACAGATGGTGACATCTTGCAAAATGTCCAGATTACAGAGGAGGAAGTGCCGGATGTCTTGAAATGGTTAAAGGTGGATAAATCCCCAGGACCTGATAAGGTGTATCCGAGAGCTCCGTGGTAAGCTGGAGAAGTGATTGCTGGGTCTCTTGCTGAGATATTTGCATCATCGATAGTCACAGGTGAGGTGCCAGAAGACTGGAGGTTGGCAAACGTTGTGCCTCTGTTTAATAAGGGTGGTAAGGACAAGCCAGGGAACTGTAGACCGGTGAACTTGACCTCAGTGGTGGGCAAGTTGTTGGAGGGAATCCTGAGGGACAGGATGTACATGTATTTGGAAAGGCAAGGACTGATTAGGGATAGTCAACATGGCTGTGCGTGGGAAATCATGTCTCACAAACTTGATTGAGTTTTTTGAAGAAGTAACAAAGAGGATTAATGAGGGCAGAGTGGTAGATGTGATCTATATGGACTTCAGTAAGGCGTTCGACAAGGTTCCCCATGGGAGACTGATTAGCAAGATTAGATCTCATGGGATACAGGGAGAACTAGCCATTTGGATACAGAACTGGCTCAAAAGGTAGAAGACAAAGAGTGGTGGTGGAGGGTTGTTTTTCAGACTGGAGGCCTGTGACCAGTGGAGTTCCACAAGGATCGGTGCTGGGTCCTCTACTTTTTGTCTTTTACATAAATGATTTGGATGTGAGCATAAGAGGTACATTTAGTAAGTTTGCAGATGACACCAAAATTGGAGGTGTAGTGGACAGCGAAGAGGGTAACCTCAGATTACAACAGGATCTGGACCAGATGGGCCAATGGGCTGAGAAGTGGCAGATGGAGTTTAATTCAGATAAATGTGAGGTGCTGCATTTTGGGAAAGCAAATCTTAGCAGGACTAATACACTTAATAGTAAGGTCCTAGGGAGGGTTGCTAAACAAAGACACCTTGGAGTGCAGGTTCAAAGCTCCTTGAAATTGGAGTCGCAGGTGGATAGGATAGTGAAGATGGCGTTTGGTATGCTTTCTTTTATTGGTCAGAGTATTGAGTACGGGAGTTGGGAGGTCATGTTGAGGGTGTACAGGACATTGGTTAGGCCACTGTTGGAATATTGTGTGCAATTCTGGTCTCCTTCCTATTGGAAAGGTGTTGTGAAACTTGAAAGGGTTCAGAAAAGATTTACAAGGATGTTGCCAGGGTTGCAGGATTTGAGCTATAGGGAGAGGCTGAACAGGCCGAGGCTGTTTTCCCTGGAGCGTTGGAGGCTGAGGGGTGACCTTACAGAGGTTTACAAAATCATGAGGGGCATGGATAGGATAAGTCGACCAAGTCTTTTCCCTGGGGTCAGGGAGTCCAGAACTAGAGGACATAGGTTTAGCGCGAGAGGGGAAGATATAAAAGAGACCTAAAGGGCAACTCTTTCATGCAGAGTGTGGTACTTGTATGGAATGAGCTGCCAGTGGAAGTGGTGGAGGCTGGTACAATTGCAACATTTAAAAGGCATTTGGATGGGTATATGAATAGGAAGGGTTTGGAGGGATATCGGCCGGGTGCTGGCAGGTGGGACTAGATTGGGTTGGGATATCAAGTCAGCATGGACAGGTTGGACCGAAGGGTCTGTTTCCATGCTGTACATCTCTATGACTCTATGTAGTGCAGCAAAGGTTCACCAGACTTGTTCTTGACATGATTGTGCTAAGAGAAGAAATTGGGCAAGCTGGGCTATTTTAAGAATAAAAGATAATCTCTTTTAGAATTAAAACTGTAAACAGGACTATTGCAAGTAAGATGTTCCCGCTGAATTCAAGAACGGGGACACAATTTAAAATTAGGCAGAATGTCACTTGGGTTTGAAATAAGGATTTTTTTTTTTAAAAAAAGCAGAGGGTTGTCAGCCTTTGGAATTCTCTACCACAAAGAACAGTAGGGGCTCAGTCTTGAGTATGTATAAGGTAGAAATTGATGGATATCTGATTACCAGTGATTATGGGAACAGAGCGAGTAAAAAGCTTTGATGTTTGGGTCAGTATTGACCATATTGAATGGGAGCACAGGCTCAAAGGGCCTCAAAGGTTCCTTTGCAAAGCAAATTGTCAGACTTTGAGACAACTGATTTAGCTGTAAGCACACATGACTAATCTGGGTTAAAACAATGAGAAAAATAATTTACCTAGCACCTTTCATAATCTCAGAATATCCTAAAAATAAATCTTCACAGCCATATCTATCATTAGCTCTTATGGAATAATGTTATAGTGTCCATACCCCTGGGCTGCAAGGCCTGGGTTCAAGTCCTACCTGCAGCAGAGATGTGTAATAACATCTTTGAACAGGCTTATCAGAAAAATAGGTGAACTGAAAAAATATCAACACATACACAAAGTACCTACACTAATTATTCTGTTTGAAGCCAAAGATCTTGGAATCACCTTGTTTAAAATTCAGTGGCAAAATAAATTTTTCTAAGGTGGCCGTAACAATTTTGATCTATACACAAAATGAAATAAACACCAGCTTCATTCCAAATATAACATCCTACAGCTGATAACGTAAATTGCGCAAGTTACTATGTGGACAGAATTCAATCCTTGCAAGGTTTAAAACATGCACAGAAATGCAAAATACCATGGATATGTCAAAATCAAACAAAGAAAATTAATGGAAGTTTGCTGGTCAGACTGCATCTATGCAGAAAGTGAGAATGAAATCTTTCAGTTCAATAACCTTTAAGCACTGGAAGCGAGAGAACAAGAACGGTTCCCTATTATAAGATGGAAGGCAATTTCTCTTGCCTTTCACCCTATCAGACTTTCCCATTTATACATCCCTACCTCCTCCCATTTCTGTACTTGCCTACTTGCACACCTTTCTTGGAGCTTATCTTCCGTTCTGACAAATAAGTTTTCTCTCTCTCTAGAAATAATCAGTATTTATTGCTGTTATTTAGAATGAAAGGGCTCTGATAAAAATATCTGACAATTACACAGCCAAGTCCTGGTATCAACCACCTCAGGACTCCTGAAGGGTAGTTTCAAACCAATGGCAGCATTATTAATTAAGGCTCCAAGACTTCAATGACTGATTTTGTAGGCAGTCATATATACATTATCAGTGTTGGATTATCGAAAACAAGTTGAAAGATCTTGCAAAGCAGTCACCAAGGTCATACTTTTCATTTCTTTTCCCAATCCAAAAATATTCCTGGTTTTCCAGTACTATAAAGATCTTCAGAATTAGCCTTTTATAAAAGTCTTCTTGATTAAGCTGAAGGATAACCCAACTACTACCTTCAGGAAGAAAACAATGCATCTGCAATGCCTTTGGAATTGTCACATTATAAAGAGAGAGGCGAAAAATTAATCATTCAGTACTAGCTACTTAGTGTGCCAAACATACTTAGGTTTTGGAGTTGGAAGCACAAAACATTTTTAACTTGCAATTCATTATTCCTTTCGGTCAATATGCGTAGGTGCTGATCAGAATTGAATTAAAGTGCAGAAACAAGGATCAGTTATAGCTGGAACTGAAGTACCAAACTGTAGATTTTGTAAACATCTGATAACATTTGTGTTTCCTTTCACCCCCCAACCCCTTGCAAATTTAAAGCAAGTCTTTATTTTATTAAGCTTTCTCAAAGCACACTAACTGCTCATACACATTTTCTTTCCATTTATACACACTAAATTCTCAGTGTACACTAAGACCAATCATTAGTTGTCTCTGATTAATAATGCAAGTTTAAATGTAAAATTTAAGTATGCGATGCTTTTACAAAACATTTCTCAAAAATCATTTCCCTAGACAGTTTTCAGTTATAGGAACATTCTCAAGTATCTTTTGAGTTTTCAGTAGAAATCAAGACTGTCAACTGGTATAAACATCCTTAAATCTAGAGTCTCAGTTTCAACCTACACATTTTTTCCAATGTGTAGCAGTGGTACCTTGTTTATAAACAAATATGGCCAACATTGAAATATTATTTACTGTTTTATGATCCATTATGAAAATAGGTTTCAAGTCATGTAATAAGTGCTCAAACATAACTACGGATTAAAAACAAGATATATCAAGTAAATTAATGAGTTTACATAGGTAATTCCACTAATGAAGACACACAAATGAAAGGCAGGTAAATCTTTTATTTACCAGCTGTACAGCACTACATTAATTAAATGCTTTACCCTAGCTTTCGTAACCCCATTTAAAGAGTATTTTTACATTGTTTCCTCATCAGCTTGACTCCCTTTCCTTCACAAACAGTACAGCTAAATATAAAAAAAAACAAAATCAACCCAGTCAGAGCTAAAAAGGGGGCAGAAAGCAGATTTAATTGCAATTCACCTAGAACAGAAAAAGAATTTCATGTTGAGTCAGCAAATAAAGCTTCTGACATACCCTTGTGGCACAACTTTCTCATATCTGCAACAGCGCAAACCTCTTAAACTTCACATTACTTTATTTTGCAACACAAAGCACATGGATATACTTACTCTTCAAAACTTTGCCTCATCCTAGTTTTAAAGGATTAATTCCATTATGCCCTCTTACAAATACATCAGATACATAATGAAGTTCAGAGAAGCAAAAAAAAAGTTAGGTGGGAGATAGCCAACCTATAGTGGAAATATAAGTAATTAAAATTTACAACATTAAAATCTGCAACTTTAAAGGGATTTGTAGTATGCTGTGAATGTGCTCATTACAATTTGACATTTTCTGCTCTGAACAGCTCAATTTGCAAATTAATTTTTACATGATTCTGCACATATTCACAAACACTGAAGAGTTTGACTCTTTGTGACAAATGTAATTTGTAAACGTCTCAAGCAGTGGTTAAAATGTTACTCTCCTGCACTTTGATACATAATCACTAGAAAAGATTAAAATGTAAAAAACTTATCTACAACAAGCATGACCATTTTTTGAGATGCCCTGTACAAAAAAAAAGGAAAACACACGACGAACAGTGTTACTATGGATGGTCAGTTGTAAAATAATTCACGTGGCTTGAACTTAATTTAACAGTAACACAATGATTTTCAATCAATCAGTGATTTGCATTCTGAGACGCCCTAATGCAGCGGAAGAAACCAAAAGTTGTGTATTATCATTTACAATTGGGTCGCACAAAAACATGACTACGTTCAAAAATTCACAATTCTTTTGTATTTAAAGTTTACTACAAGTCAAATTTCCACCTGCTCAGCTCGAGTATAGCAGTGTGTTATGGTTAAAAATAGCCTATGTTCTTTGCAACATATATATATATCACAACGTTTTGTGCCATTGGGAAACATTCCTCTTATGCAAAAAGAGCTACGGCACAGATACTGTACACAATTTTTTCTTTAAGGGCAGGAACTATTTTACTGCTAGGTGTACATAACATGTACAAAGCATCTCATGGTATTTCATTTTGATTCTGAAAAAAAATTCAGAAAAATTGTATTGGGTATAATTTTTGTAACAAATAAAATAACAATTTCTGATTCATAAATAGCATTCTATGCTATAAAAGGGAACCTAGTCTAAACTCATTTTAGCTTCCTGGATGAGAAATTCTCTAGTATTCAGAAGGTTAAATGGTCTAAATCATTTCATAGAAGCACGTGTCAAAGCAAAAATACATGTAATCTTATTCGCAGGACCACATTATTAGCATGCCTTCCTCCATCACCGGTCCATCATACTAAGGATCATCTCAGGTGTGATGTCTCCGTTTTGAGCCTCAATTCCTGATTGAACTTGCACATCTTCAGCCTCAGGCTCTTTCTTTATTTCAACAATTATGTTTTCAATTGTTGTAGTCCCTGATTCTTGCAACTGTTGAACTGATCCTAAGATGAAAACGTAAAAATATCAATGTTAAATAAATTGAAAAATCAGAAATGCACTTTTAACAGAGCAGGGACTTCTGTGTTGATCAATTATGCTCCTTTCCAACTGAGGACTGGCAAATAAGAAACAAACAACATTAGATTAGGTTCCCTACAGTGTGGAAACAGGCCCTTCGGCCCAACAAGTCCACATTGACCCTCCGAAGAGTAACCCACTCAGACCCATTTCCCTCTGACTAATGCACCTAACACTATGGGCAATTTAACATGGCCAATTCACCTGACCTGCACATCTTTGGACTGTGGGTGGAAACTGGAGCACCCGGAGGAAACCCATGCAGACAGGGGGAGAATGCGCAAATTCCACACAGACAGAGTCACCCGAGGCTGGGATCGAACCTGGGACCCTGGTGCTGTGAGGCAGCAGTGCTAACAACTGAGCCACCATGCCGCCACAAATATCAAATATTTTAGGCTCTCCATAAACATTCTACTTTGCAAGTATCAGACTCGTATTTGATTTAAACCACTTCATGTAATAAGCCTCATGCTCGATACGGAATATGTAGTATGTTTAGTTTATTGGAAGCAAAAACAGAAGTTGCTGGAAAAGCTCAGTAGGTCTGGCAGCATTTGCGAAAAGAAATCAATTAATGTTTCGTGTCTGATGACCCACCCTCAGAATCCTGAGGAAGACTCAATGGACCAGAAACATTATCTCTGCTTTCTCCTCAGATGCTGACAGACCTGCTGAGCTTTTCCAACAATTTGTTTTTGTTTCTGATTTACAGTATCTGTAGTTCTTTCAGTTCTCACTTGCAATTTATTGTATCTATTTCAAGTTAGTCCAAGGCTTTCCAAAGATCAAATTATAATCAATTTGAGGACACCAAAACTTTCAGGGGGATAAAGAAATTAGGATAATAATAGTTGGGGATTGTGACTTCCCCAACAGTATTTATCAAATCCCTATTCAGCCTACTGAGTCCAACCCGACCCTCCGAAAAGCGTCCCACCTGCTAGCTTCTGCCTATAATCCTGCATTTCCCATGGCTAATTCACCTAGCAGGCATATCCATGGATACCATGGGCAATTTAGCTGGGCTAATACACCTAACCTGCACATCTTTGGACTGTGGAGGAACCAGAGCACCCAGAGGAATCCCATGCAGACATATGGTAAATGTGCAAACTCCGCACAGATAGAGGCAGGTCGCTGGTGCTATGACGTAGCAGGGCTAGCCACTGAGCCCCGTGCCACCCATTGCATGGACAAATATTGAAAGGCTGAGAGGTGGCATAAATACCCAGAACTGCTTTTGAACCAGCATGTAACAAGTCCTACAAAGACAGGGGGCAACGCTGAAGCTAATTTTAGGAAATGAAGCCATGCAAGTCGTAGAAGTATTGGTGGGAGAGCATTTTGGGAACAGGGATCCTTTCCCAGTAGTCATGGAAAAGGATAAGACTGGACAAGAATGAAGGTTCTAAACTGACTAAGGCTGATTTTAATATGACAAGACAGAACCTGGACAAAGTGTTCAAGAAGCAGCTGTCTGTAGAAAAAAAAGTCAGCCCACTGGGAATCTTTCAAAAAACAGAAACAGTGAGCATGCAGAGCCCTTAAAGATGAAGGGTGGAAGAGATGCTCACAGAATCTTGGATGCCCAAGGAATGTACAGGAATGGTTGAGGAATAAAACAAACTCCTGTTAAATATTAGGGCTCAAAACATGAATTCCTAGAGTTGTATAGCAAAAGCAGGGGATTAATTTTAAAAATGAGCAAAGTGAAGGGGGACGTGAACACTCTTAGGTAAAACAAAGCATTTTAAGAAGTATATTAGGGTCAAGAAGGAAATCCAGGAAAAGAGTAGAGCCCATTTAGGACCAAACAGACAAACTGTGTGGGGAGTGGCAAGATATACTTTGCATCCATAATCCAGAGAAAGTTATGTATGTATCGAAATCAAGGAAAAAGAACTGTGAAAACATTACAATTCAGAACAAAAAAGGTATTAGCGGTTTTAGTGGGCTTAAAATTGGATGTCTCCTAGCCAGATAAATATATGCCAGGGTACGATGGGAGGCAAGAACGATGAGTGCAGTAGCCCTGACGTTAGTTATCAAACCCTCTGGACACAGTAGAGGTGCCAGAGGACAGAAGGTGAGCTAATGTACTATTATTCAAGAAAAGGTTTGAAAAAAACAGGGAAGTATAGGCCAATTGAGTTTTAGTGGCAAGGGAAACAGGAAAAAAATTGAGGTACAGAATTAATCTCCACTTGAAGAGGCAAGAACTAACCAAGGATAGTTAGGTATGGATTTGTTCGGGGGAGTCATGTCTGACAGGTTTGATTGACATTTCAATGAGGTTACTCAGTGTGTATATGAACTGTAATATAACAATACAGTCTACATGGACTTCAGTAAGACTTCTGACAAGGAAGTCAAGGAAGTTAGAGTCCATGCTGTCAAGGACTTTTTGAATCCATAACTGGCTTTGTGGCAGGAGGCAGAGGGTGAAAGTCAAACATCATTTGAGACTGGAAGCCTGTGCCTAGTGATGTACCATAGCATTCAGTAAGTTTGATAAACTTGCAGAGAACATGAAAATTGGCAGTGTGGTAAATAGGAAGGAGAAAGCCTTAGATTACAGGATGAAATAGGCTGGTCAAACAGGCAGAACAATGAAAATGGAATTTAATTCTGAGAGTGAGGGGTGATGCATTTTGGGAGGACTAACAAAGCAAGGGAGTACTACAGATCCTTGAAGGCAACAGGACAGATGAATAAAGTGGTTCAGAAAGTGTATAGAATATTTGTGTTTATTTGCAGAGGCACTGAATGTCACAGTAGCAAGGTTATGATGGAGTTGTATATAGTGTCGGTTAGGCTGAAGCTGGATTATTGTGTGCAGTTCTGGTCATCATACAAAAGGAAAGATGTGACTGTGACTTGAGGGGGTGAAGAGACTTATTAAGATGTTGCCTGGGCTGAATCATTTCAGCTATGAAGAGAGAGACTAAATAGACTGGGGTTGTTTTCCTTGGAGCATGGAAGGCAGAAGAGAGACCTAACTGAGGTCAACAAAATTATGGAGGCCGTAGAGAAGATAAATAGGAGAAAACGTTTCCCCTTAGTGGAGGAATCAATAAGTAGGGCCATAAATTCAAGCGAAGAGGTGGGAGGTTTAGAGGGGATTTAATTAATAAGCTGTTGATCCAGAAGGTGGTAGATCTCTGGATCTCACTGCCTAAGAGGGTGGTAGAGGCAGTTACCCTCAGGTATTTAAGTAGTACCTGTATTTAGAATCATACTACAGCACATCACCTGTTCAAGGCCACAGGCAAAGCATTTGGAAATGGGACTAGAGTAGATAGGTGCTTGATTACTGATGTGAGACCAATGGGCCAAAGTGGTTTTTGCAGTGCTGTAAAAGTCCAATCCCATAGCAACTAAGGATGGACAATAAAGGCCATGAATGGATTAAAAACAAGCTCTACTACATTTGCCCCTCAGAATTATTACTGTATCAAAATCTAAGCTTGGTCTTTCTATTAAGGATACAGTTATACAATATTCCAATCATGAGAATGGATTACATTATTCTACCAATCATGAACATTTTAAGCTGTTAATTATTCACTGCTACACTAATTTTTAGTTTATATTTTTGCACTTAAACATATTAAAAACAGTATATGGTTCCAGAATCATGGATCAGAATGCTTATTTCACCTGAAACCGCTCAACAGCTGAGATTCCAAACTAACACTGCACAACAGAATCACCCAATAACAAATTAGTTAAAACACAAAGCTTTACAAATCAAAATCAAGTAGAGTTCCATTTCTAGCCCAGCTCAATGGATAATTGCACTGGTTTAAATGAACCAAACAAAGTAGACCCATCTTGATCAGCCATGATATCTGGAACAGCAGTATTGCACTATACTGGGTTTTAGGGACACTATGCTAGCAACAATAAAATGCATAGAATAACATTTAACCATTGTTAAGAATCCTGATATCTGATATTTACTGAAAATACATTGAGCTAGTAGTAAACGCAAGTAGTGATGATCCTACTGTTGCAGTCATGAGATGGACTAAAGGTGCACCTAAAACGGGGACGGGACTTTTGAAAGCCTACAATTTCTAATGTATAAAATGTTACACTACCAGTATTTTTATTGGATTGATTAGCTTTGCCAGGTGGTCTACCCCTTCGCTTTTTGGCTGGTGTTGGTACAGGGATGACTTCTGCAATAGGCTGCTCCTCCTCTTCTTCCTCTTCTTCAGGTTTGCTCACAACAGTCTCATCCTCTTCATCACCATCTAATTCAGGTTCAGCATTATCCTCATCATCTACAAAAATAAATGGAAACACCATTCAGTATCAAAATTTGGCAGTTTACCTACCCAGAATCCAAATCATTATTGTTAATAAGGACAAGCTCATTCATCATACAACAGTTTGTTTTGTTCTTTAATAATCACCACCTCTCTCTCAACGCTTTTCCTAGTCATATGCAGCATGACATTATCATTCACTGTAAGGGGTAGCGGAAATGGTCCCCAAGTACACTTCAATTTTTCACATTAAACAAACAAACAAAGTCATTAACCACATTACGTAAATACTGATCAACATTAAATTATTCAGGGATATCAATCCCACCCCCAAACTTCAATTAAAACAACATAAATGGGTTAACATTGATCACCTGTGAAGCTGATGAGATAAGGAAAGAAATATTGTGGCAAGATTTCATCAGGGAGAATAAAATATGATGATATTTAAGTCAAGCTTTCAAAATAACTTTATTTTTTTATTCATACTGGTTCCTTTTAACTCAATCTCAAAAACTTCTATTGATTGGGTTAATATCCTTACTTCAAGTGTATATCCCCTTTTCAAAAGTGTCAAACAATGCTACACCTATAATTTTCAGAAGCGTTACAATTTATATACTCAAAACATTCTTTCTGGATACATTATCAATCCCATTTGATTTTTAATACATCTCCTTTCACCAATTATGCTCAAAACATCGTTAAAATTTTCTCCAATAACGGTAGTAGGCAATATACTCATAACTGGGTGACGTAACACTACTGTCACCTGGCCACTTTCAGCAACTGCTTCAGACAAGTGAAGACCTGCAGGAGGGCAATAGAACATAATGGAGGAAATGCCATGAGGTAATTCTTCTCCTCACCAAATGCATCTACAATTCACAAAGTGGGACACAGATGAAGTATACACTAAGTCAACAAAAGATGACTGGGTTATTCACATAGTTTAATTCCCATTGTTATTTATCTACTCAATTCTGGTGAATAACCCAGTCTGTCATCATACTCAAGATCTTGATCTTCATTATAATCTGGAATTGCTGTGAGGCTAGTACCCGTTCCTTTAAGTGTATACTGTCCCCATTCTATCTGCCAAAACACTTAATCGAAAATAAATAAAATTTTATCTGTCAGTTGTCTACCCATTCTGCTAGCTGATCAAAATCCTGTTGTAATTTTTGGCATCATCCTTATTTTGGATGATTTGCAACTTTTGAAATCTTAAAATCGATTCCAACGTACAAGTTATGTGTAAGAAAAAGCAATGGGTCTAACAGTAAAGCTTGGAGAACACTACTGTCTATCACCAGAACAATCCCCCAATTTAAAAACCAAGATTAGATGTCCTTCAGCCATTATTTTTAATCCAAGCTGACCAAGACCATCCTATTCCATGAGCCTCAATTTTGATAATGAGCTTTTTGGGGTACTTTGTCAAACCCCTCAAAATCTACATGGACAGCATCCATCATATTCCCTCCAATCAATCTTCTGTTAAGTCATCAAAAAAGTACAAATCGTCTTGGCTTCCTTTAATTAAGTCAACCTGTCCAAAATCACCTCATTCACTTCCCACAGATTCTGCAATAAAGGTGTCCAGCCAAGTAGCTGCTTTAAATACAGGGCTATTAAAAACCAAAAGAATACATTACCACTGTCAGTGGAGTCTCCTTTCTTGGACTGCATTTTCCGTTTCCTCCCACGTCCCTTATTCTTCTTCCGCTCTACAGCATCTCCTTCTTCACCTCCTGGCCCACTACAATTCTCAGCATGTTTTGTCATTGTATTCTGCAGAATACATAGCAAAGGTAAAACACTTATGTAGAAAATGCTTACATGGCAAGATACTCAAAATATTAAGAAAATACTGCGAGTGTTGAAAATCCGAAATAAAAGCATAATATTTTGGAAACGTTCAGCCAGGAAACATCCTTGGATAAAGAAATTAAGTTACATTTTCAGCTGATTGTGTTACATGGCTTTTTTAACTTTGTGAAATAAAGTAAATAACCAAACAGATTTACGGTACTTTTTGCAAGGTTTGCGAAGGTTTGTAGCTCAGGTTGAGGTTTAGGGTGTAGGTTTGCTATCCAGACGTTTCATTACCTGGCTAGGTAACATCAGTGGCAACCTCAAAGTGAAGCGAAGCTATTGTCTCCTGCTTTCTATTTACATGTTTGTCCTGGAAAGGGGTTCCTGGGGTTGGTGGTGATGTCATTTCCTGTTCATTTTCGGAGGGATTGATGGATGGTATCGAGATCTGTGTGTTTGTTTATGGCGTTGTGGTTGGAGTGCCAGGCCTCTAGGAATTCTCTGCCATGCCTTTGCTTAGCCTGTCCCAGGATAGATGTGTAGTCTCAGTCGAAATGGTGGTTTGTTTTCATCCGTGTGTAGGGCTACGAGGGAGATAGGGTTGTGTCTTTTTGTGGCTAGCTGGTGTTCATGTATCCTGGTGGCTAACTTTCTTCCTGTTTGTCCTATGTAGTGTTTGTGGCAGTCCTTGCATGGGATTTTGTAGACGACGTTGGTTTTGTCCATGGGTTGTACTGGGTCATTTAAGTTTGTTAGTTTTTGTTTGAGAGTGTTGGTGGGTTTGTGTGCTACTAGGATTGAGGGGTCTTAGTAGTCTGGCTGTCATTTCTGAAACTTCTTTGATGTATGGTAAGGTGGTTAGGGTTTCTGGCTGTGTTTGGTCTGCTTGTCGTGGTTTGTTCTTGAGGAATTTGCGCACTGTATTTTTTGAGTATCCGTGCTTCTTGAATACGTTGTATAGGTGGTTCTCCTCTGTTTTCCGAAGTTCGTTGTCTGTGCTGCAGTGTGTGGTGGCTCGTTGGAATAGTGTTCTGATACAGCTTCGTTTGTGTGTTGGGATGGTTGCTGGTGTAGTGAAGTATTTGGTCAGTGTTTGTCGGTTTTCTGTATACGCAGGTTTGTAGTTCTCCGTTGTCCTTTCTTTCGACTGTGACGTCCAGGAATGCGAGTTTGTTGTCGGCTTCTTCCTCCTTGGTGAACTTTATGCCTGAGGGTGTTATCGATGATGTTAAATGTCTCTATCTTGTTTTGTTTTGTGATGACAAAGGTGTCATCTACGTAGCAGACCCAGATTTTTGGTTTGATGGTTGGTAGGGCTGTTTTTCTAGTCTTTGCATTACCGCTTCTGCTATGAATCCTGATAGCGGAGATCCCATGGGTGTGACGTTGGTTTATTTGTATATTATGTTGTTGAAGGTGGAGTGGGTGGTGAGGCACAGGTCCACTAGCTTCATGATGTTTTCGTTGGTAATGTGATTGATGGTGGTTGGGGTGTGTGTGATGGTCTCTTCTAAAAGTGTGGTAAGTGTTTTCTTTGGCAGGTCGATGTTGATGGAGGTGAACAGTGCTGTTATGTCGAATGAGATCATTGTTTCGTCTTCCTCTATTTTGGTGTTTTTGGTAATTTTTAGGAATTCCTGGGTGGCGTGGATGGAGTGCTGTGAGTCTTCTACTAAGTATTTCAGTCTTGCGTGTAGTTCTTTGGCCAGTCTGTAAATTGGCGTTCTGGGTAGTGAGACCATGGGCAAACAGCGAGCAAACCTACACCCTAAAGATTTATGGTACCTTCACAAAACTGAGTGACCAATAAACAACTTTTATAAACCAGAATAAAATATCAGGATACTGTTCACACTATCAAACTCAGAACGCATTTCTCAGAGGCAGTTTCTCAAAATCACCTCTATCTTCACTGTGACTTTGCTATTCTTTGTGGTTTATACTAAAAATCACAAATGCCAAGATTGGCTTTGTGGCAAGTAATCCATCACAGCAGCAGACAAGAACACGCAATTTCTGTCTCTTGCTTCCAACTCCAACTATTTGTGAAATCCGCAGCTATGTAGAAGGCGTTGGTGATGGCAGCGGTGGAGGGGGGTGGACTTCCCTTTCTAATTTATTTAGTGGTTGTTATGTAATGATAATCTAAATTCTCAAGTTATTTTTGACCAAAAGGAAACATTTCTGTTAAATTTGAAGTGATGTAATGAATATTCACAATTTCAAAATATTAAAATTCTACACTTCCAATAAATGTCAATTCTTTCAGTTTAAGTTTATATAAGGATACTGAAAATGTCCTTTTTGGAACAAACACGCATTTAATATGCTTATACTCATCTTTAAATGTCTCGACAAACATGCCTCTTCCCCACCCTTACAACCCTGAAGAACTATGACAATTTTTCGATCCTCCAACCACAGTCTTTTACACACATCTTCCTTCTCTGTAACAACTGTATAAATGACTTCAGCTGCCGAGGTCCCAGTTTCTGCAAGTTCCCGTCAGTCTTTCTATATTCTTCTTTTCCAAGTCTCCTAAAATAATTGTCTTTGATTTTTTGTTACAATGTCTCAAATATTTTAAGACATTTTCAAAATTAAAGGCCAAATTAAAAGGATAAATCCAAGTTTGTACCATCAAATAATAAGCAGTTTCATCCAAACATAAAATAACGTACCTTACGAGTGAATGCTTTGCCACATTTTGTGCATACAAAAGTGGCAGGAATAAAATTAGGATCATGGTAGCGCTTGAAGTGCATGTCCAATAGTTGTTTCTGCCGAAACGTCTTGTCACACTGGCTACAGGAATAAGGCTTCTCTCCAGTATGAGTTCGCTTGTGCATCACCATGTGACGTTCCTTCATTGAGAAAAGAGAAAACAAACATTATCAAAGACATAGCAAGGAATGAAGCAAATAGTCAAAATTTAGGTGATGAAGCAATTACTTTTGGTACCTATCATGAAACCCCACTCAATGGATTTGATTTGATCAAAATCACATCAAGACATCTTATTACAATATTTAAAACTCCCACTTTCCAAACACCATTATACCTAAATTAATGCAACTCCCATTTCTGCCATAAAACTCATGATAACCTACTGAAGTGATTAAAGTATTTCTTTATCTTTCTCCCTCCATAAAACCCAATATGCTTAAAACTCAGCCACACCTTTTCAATTCAGTAACAAATCCCACATACACGTACCCTTTACCATGCCAATTTTACTCATTTAGTTTCAATTTAAAAATAACCAGCAGCACCTCTTTAGTGTTAAACAGATAAAGGTTAGCTCATTACACAACTATCACTAAAAGCTAAGTAAAAATGAAAAAGGACATTAGTTTAAAAGAAACCTATACAAAGATTAACTCTATAAGATCCTTCTAATGGATAAAGTTAGTTCGGCCTCTGAGATAGATTCAAGACGTTGAATTTTAAAACTACCATTTTGCAGAGTGAAGGGATGAAAACTTAAGTAAAGATTTATCAGCTGTAGTGTACTGGTTGGAGATATTCTGGCAACATACGGAATTCCAAACAACTTGAAAAAGGAAGTAGCTTCTTGTTTCTCATGGTGCTGCTGTTACAGTATTTGAAGATTGCCTGGATATGTGGCAGAATAGCAGATGAATTCTATGCTTGATGATGCATTCCTACTAGAGTTCTTCTCAGCAGCTTTGCTCACAGTTCAGCTGATACATCAAAACTTCTGCTATCCCTGAATAACTGAATCAATCATCGTTCCATATTAGGTACTGGATTGGGCAAACCTCAGACGCAGACCGTAGTCTGTCTTGGTCAGTGGCTTCGATTACCCTTACTGTCAGATTAAGATGAGCTAGGAAGAGCAAATCACACTTTAAGGAAACCATCGAGTTTTGTTTACCCTGGGAAATAGTTGTTGAAATTCAAAATGTCTTGAGATTTCTTCCCAAGCATATAAGCATAGATGCTGTACAATATTGCTAAGCCTTAATGACTGTAACTTTAGGCCTTCTCTGATCTATCTGTGACTTCATCATTGATACACAGGACAATTGCGAATTTACTCGGTGGAGAATGTGGAATTCACAACCACAAAAAAATGGCTGAGGCTAAAACAGAGTGTTTTCAATGAGACAGACAGATATGGCTTTTGCGACTAAAGGGATCAAGGAATTGGGACAGCACATGATTCGGTTATTGAGCTTGACTATCAGCCATGGTCATAGTGAATAGCAGAGTAGGCTCAAGGGGTCAAGCAGCCTACTCTTGCTCCTATCTTTTATGTTCACAGTCAACAGAACTGATGTGTATTTATTTCATTTGGAAGGAGCTTACTTATTTCCCAGATTTAAACCGATTACGTGCTCCCTTTCAGATAATTTATCAACGGCCTCTTGCTGCACGGTAACTCATCACTTCTGTGGATACCTGCTTTTTTTGCTGCAAAACTAGAATCATTATGCTTACATGCAAGCAAAAATGTGAAATTCTTGTTTGTTCCTTAAACACGTTTAATTCTCTTAGTTTCTGCTGATCTCCAGTGCTTTGAGATTTTGAACTTTTGGCTTTTTCTCCAATTGTTGAAATCTGCCTTTTAGCCTGCAAAGGTTTTTTGTCCATTCTAAAGAGAAATGGATTTTTTTTTTTTACCAAATGCAACTATAGTCACGAAATTTATTTTAATAAAGTTAGTGCTCTGGCAACTATCTTAACAAATTCAGTCATTTCGTGAATTGACCAGGAAGTTATGCTTTTTCCTTTTTAGTCTTAGTACCAACTTGAATCAAAACAGAAGTCGTCACAATTAATTTTTCAAATGGTAAAGACATTATTAATAATTGGGTATCCTGGTCAAAAGGCGCACTGGATATAAATTGGTCGTTAAGTATGGAACGACAAGAGAAACCAGATGCCTATTCTCTGTGAATGTGTCAATATGGAGCACATCTTGACCTGAACATTCCAAAGTTTGGGTCTCATTTGCAGTAGCTTTTCCAAATGAAACTGTAGATGGAGCTCTTCTTCTGGGCAGATCAAGAAACCACAGTCTTTGTCCTTGAAGATATCCATACTAAAAAGTAGCAAGAGTACTTCTACCAAAAAAAACCTCTCGAGAAGGCCTCAAAGGTTAAAGGGAACTCGAAACTTTTCACACGCACAGCATGTATCATCTTTTGTCTCTCATCTTGTCAAGCATTGGAATGGGTTCACAATTGAGATAAACATCACTAAGCCAGGACCAAAGTATTATAAATGTTAGTGGAGTCAAATGGTGTTGGTGATTTGGAAGAAAATCTCAAATAAGTACAAAAATTCAGTTTCCCATAGCTTTGCAAAGTTACAATTCTGAATGTTATAATATGTGGTACCCAGCTTATGCTGATGGTTCAGTGCAGCCACCAATCCTTCATTCTATACTGGTCAATGGTCTAGGAGGATGGACCACAAGTAAGTCTCAGAAGAAAGAGGCACTTACCTTAACTAATAAGTTTATTACATTTAATTAACAACATACAGGTTACATCAACACTGAGGTATATTAACTACTACCATTTGGAATAGGTAGTACCCTGCATTTCCATCAGGGGATTGCTACAAAGTAGTACCTCCCTCAGTTCTGCCTCATGGCTATTAAACCTAAAAATGGGCAGAGCTTTGACTTTGATTAATCACTTCATGTCTGTCTCTTTGCTCTCCGCTCTGCCTCACTCCAGATTTTATCCTACCTTAGCAAACCTACTATGAAATGGCTTAGAAATGCTGGTTTTGCTCTGACTCAACAACTAAGAAAAGCTTTCTCACAAAAATAAAATTATCAGCAACTAAAAAGATATACACTGATACAGTGCCTTTTACAAATTCTGCATGCTCCACAGCACATGAATCACTTAACGAAGTACTTTTTTGAACTTTAGTTTTAAAGATGCAATATAGGAAGTGTATGGAATAATGATTTGGGAGACAACCTAAATGAAGACAGATATCAAACTCAGCCATATATATTTTAAACAAGTGAGAGCTGGTCAACTACTTATGACAGTTACACTATGCACAAAGCTCTTAAGGTAAGAATACCCAAGGAGTGGTAATCATACGCAAATAGTAAACAAGGTGAAAACTGCATTTGTCCTCCAGTTTTTCACAGACAAACAATATACATAGATTTTAAAAAACCACAAATGCAGGAAAATCAAAATATAGCTTAAAAATTAAATTACTTGGCTAAGTGTTTATGGGTAAGATAGGATTTATTATCCTCACATTGAAGAATCAGTCTCCTAAAGAATCAACTGTATTTTATCCCTGGCAACTCCACAGAATACATTCCATGGATGTTTTGAGGAAAAAGTACCAACAACTGAGCAAGTTTTGAGATGATGAACATCAACTAGCCACAAAACATGACCCTGTCTCACTAGTATCCTTACATACAGATAAGGAAGGACACCACTTCAACTGGGACATCACATCTACCCGAGGACAAGCCAAACAGACACGCACAAGAGTTCCTAGAAGCATGGCATTCCAACCAGAACTCTATCAATAAACAGAATGACTTTGACCCGAATTACCACCCCCCGAGAAACAGAAAATGATATCACCAACCCAAAGAAACCCAAATGTATAAATAGAAAGCAGCATTGTATCATCTGGAGGCTCACTGAAGATGTTACCTAATATGGTGACAGAACGTCTGAAAATGAACCTTCCAGCTCAGCGAGCAAACCTACATCCAGAACCAACAGCTGACTAATAGACCTTTGTAGAACATATGATAAATATTCCACACTAAGATTAGATATCAGATATATAATGACTACTTCATTCCAATACTAGCAATTTTGGTTTATATTCTTCAATGCTAATTCTACACGTCATAGAAAACTTCAAATTATTTTAACTTTACATAATTATTTGTACAAGTATCAGATTAACACAAAAGTAACTCTCAGGATTTACCCAACTTTCAGCAAAAAAGTCTTATGGTCCCCTCCAAAAAGGAAACTTTATGAAACACACTGATCCACATTGAGATGAATGATATTTGTTTAAATGTAATACCTGTTTGCATGCATAATCACAAAGTTCACATTTAAAACGTTTCTCATTCTTATGAGATTTCTGGTGCTGTATGAGGGCATATCGCTCATGGAAGACTGCATCACAGTAACGGCACTTCTTGCCTGACTCAAGATAGGAATGCTGTTTTCTCAGATGAACACCTGCAAAGAGAACTAAGCTGTAGAGACTGAACTCAGACTTTACAGTACTATTAATTGCAACATTTAACTGAAATAGTATAAATACACCCTTTCAACTTCTGAATTGCCTTCAGTGAGGACATTAATGCTTTCCATTTACAGACCACAAGGGATGCAAATGATGTTTCATCACAGATACATGCAACTTAGGATGTACTGTGCAGGTATTTAGTTATGGCACAAGTCTGCTACAACTAAAACACTAAAAAAAACTGGCAAAAGAAATGGAAGTTTGATGTCAATACAATGGAGGATTATATTTGAAGCTGCTATGCAACACAATAACATAAGGGTATTGAGTATAGGAGTTGGGAGGTTACGTTGTGGCTGTACAGAACATTGGTTAGGCCACTGTTGGAATATTGCGTGCAATTCTGGTCTCCTTCCTATCGGAAAGGTGTTGTGAAACTTGAAAAGGTTCAGAAAAGATTTACAAGGGATATTGCCAGGGTTGGAGGATTTGAGCTATAGGGAGAGGCTGAACAGGCTGGGGCTGTTTTCCCTGAAGTGTCGGAGGTTGAGGGGTGACCTTATAGAGGTTTACAAAATCATGAGGGGCATGGATAGGATAAATAGACAGTCTTTTCTCTGAGGTCAGGGAGTCCAGAACTAGAGGGCATAGGTTTAGGGCGAGAGGGGAAAGATAAAGAAGAGATCTAAGCCGCAACGTTTTCACACAGAGGGTGGTACGTGTATGGAATGTGCTGCCAGAAGACGTGGAGGAGGCTGGTACAATTGCAACATTTAAGAGGCATTTGGATGGGTATATGAATGGGAAGGGTTTGGAGGGATATGGGCCAGGTGCTGGCAGGTGGGACTAGATTGGGTTAGGATATCTGGTTGGCTTGGATGAGTTGGACTGAAGGGTCTATTTCAATGCTGTACATCTCTATGACTCTAAGAAATAGAAGAAGTATGCCATCTGTCCTGCCGAAGCTGTTCTGCCATTCAATAAGATCATGGCTGACCTTTTCATGGACTCTGCTGCATTTACCCACCTGCTCACCATAACCCTTAATTCCTTTACTGTTCAAAATCTACCTTCGCCTTAAAAACATTCAATTGTCTCAATTAATTCATTGGGCAGAGAATTCCAAAGATTCACAATCCTTTGAGAGAAGAAGTTCCTCCTCAAATAAGTCCTAAAATGTGCACCCCCTTATTGTGAGGTTATGCCCATTAGTCTAGTTCCACTCACCAGTGGAAACAATCTCCCTGCTTCCATCTTATCCACTCATTCATAATTTTATGTTTCTATAACAACCTCGGTCATTCTTCTAAATTATGAGTATAGTCCCAGTCTACTCAATTTCTTCACATAAGCCAACTCCCAAACTCCCCTGCACCCCTTGCAGTGCCAGTACATAGTCAGATATCGTGGTCAGTGTTTCATGCATTTGAGAAAAAAAAACTTGACTGAGGCAACAATGGGTGGAACAAATTGAAGCGCACTCTTCATTGACCACAAACAGACCTCACCTCAAGTGAAAGCAAGCACTCAAATTGAAATTTGAGTAAGCAAGAAAAAGTGGAACAAAAAAACCCTGTCAAAATTGAGGGAAGGGAAAGTCATTCTGATTAAAAATATAGATATTTCCATGCAGTCAAGCAACAAATCTAAGTTTAATTAGAACAACAACACTTGAAGGACATTTTCAGTCATAATTCAGGTTTGAGAGATTAAGGTATTAACCTATGATCATTGTGATGTCCTAGGGTCACTTCTAAGCTTCTGTTGTTACCATTCAGTTGCAAACTACTAAATCTACTTCCACAAACTTCTTTCTCTGCCAATCCATATATTTATATGCTTCGTTGGAGGAAAGAAATGAGAAGTAAAAAGCAATAGCATGCCTGCACCATCCAACTTCAAATTTGAAATATGATACTTTAGACAGACATCAGTGGCACTAGACTCATTTTAGACTCTACAATGAATTAAATAGGGCAGACTATTAGTTTTTTAATTGATTCTTTGGTTCTTAATTGCAGATTTCTTTTGGACAGCAATACTTTCATTACTTAAACTGCAGCCCAATTATGCTAACATATTCAGACTTGTGGGGCAGTAATTTTGTTAATTTTTATGTATTTAAAGTTTTGCACTTACCCAAATCACTCTTCCGAGCAATAACTGTGTCACAATGTGGGCAGTGGAATTTCGCCACATTTTCTGTATGTTTCTGCAAAATGTGCATCTTCATTGTTCCACTTTGAGTGAAGCGAGCATGGCAGATGTAGCATTCATATGGTTTCTCACCTATTTTAGAAATCCATACTTTAGAACATCCTGATCACTGAATTATTATGAGTGGATTTATTGATGTGTGCAATTCAAAAATTAAAGGCAACATGAGATACATTTTTAAAAGTATTTGACATTTTACCCCCACACATGATTTGCTTTAACATTAAGGAAGTGAAAAGGAAAACAGCATTATAAAATCCAAGTAACAGCTTTGAGCAGACATTGACATGCTGCAAATGTACGAAGTCTATTCCTGTAAAAGAATATCAACATTAACTTTCAATCATAGCTTCCTAAATTATGCTGTCAAATCAGAGACTGCAGATGTTCAATGTTTGGTTTCCCATCAATATAGAGGCTATCAGTGTCAAAACAATGTGCTGGAGAAATAAGTAAGTCTGGCAATATCTGTGGAAAGAGAAAGAGTTAACTTATTGAGTTTACTCTTCTTCAGAAGATGATCTTAATTTTTTCTTCTGAAGTGTCTCGTCCACAGATGCTGCCAGACCTGCTGAGTTTCTCCAGCAAAACCTGTGTTTTTGTCTTCAATTTAATGTTCTCCTGTGCTTTCTTGTGAAAAATAGATGGTCTGCTGACTTTCAGAACTACATATGTTAGTTCTACATAGTTTTATGACCATCTGTTCTCAGAATGTGGCAACATCAAGGCAAATCTTCCAGGAATTTACTGAAAACTGGCCTTCCCATAATGTTTTATTACTGATTTTCCCCAGTTGCTGCCGATGATCTTGGAGGCTAATAATCATCACTAACCATGCATTTTAGCCAAGTGTTACGGTAGTCTGGGACAGTGTCTTTAAATTTAGACTGGAAAAATGGGAGACATTTGACCTGTTCTGCAGTCAATATGATAGTATACCGGTGTGGCTTGATTGTTGGAGATCAAAGAAAGATTCTGACTGTTTCACTTAGGTGTTGCAAGAGGAAATCTGGAGTCTCTCAAAGTCCCAGAAAAGTTTCAGCGATATCTATTTGTAAATAGTCATGCTGCAAACTATGCAATAACTTCAACAATGACAGGTTTCAGATAATTGGCACTTCTTCTTGAACACAAATGTGCTCCCATTGTCATGGGGAAAAGTGTAAAATTTAGAGGGGAACATTTTTCAAATGAGGGTGTAGTCATCTTGAAAACCTAAAAGTATCACAGGGTGGCATGGTGACTCAGTGGTTAGCACTGCTGCCTCACATTGCCAGGGACCTGTGTTCGATTCCAGCCTTGGGCGACTGTCTGTTGGACTTCGCACATTCTTCCTGTATCTGCGTGGGTTTCCACCAGCGATTCAAAGATGTACAAGTTAGGTGAATTGGCCATACCAAATTGCCCATAGTGTTAGGGGATAAATGTAGAGTGGTAGAGTAGGGGGAATGGCTCTGGATGGATTACTCTTCGGTCGGGTGGGGTGGACTTTTTGGGTCAAATGGCCAGTTTTCACACTGTAGGGATTCTATGATCACAAACACAGCACTTTTGTCTTGTCTGGGCTGTAGCCATTTGGGAGGTAAGAGAGCCAAAGATGGAAGCAGCGAGGCTAGCACCTTAAGCAGCACAGAGAAATTGCTGGGGGCTTATGGTCACATTGAAGCAGTTAGAGGGCATTTAAGCGTGGCTGAAGATTTGCCTATCTTGTAGCTACAGAAAGAAACCTACAGCATAACTCTTACAGGAAAGGACAAATCTGAGATTACAAGATAACTGCTGGTAAGTTAAAAAGAAAGCCCTTGGGAGCAGAGAATAATTTAAGACTGGTTCCTGCAAGATTGACTGTCTACTTAAGAGATAGTATAACAATTATAGGAGGAGATTTTTGGCAGTGCTAAATTTAGAGAATAGCTTTTCAATAGTTTAAAGTACAAGTTGAGCATGAAAAGAAAATAGCGTTTAGTCAAATGTGTTTTAATCATTTATTACAGTCACTTTAAAATGGGACATTAACCGGAAATGTGAATTTCTCTTTTGAACTCAGTTTGCAACACATAACTAAAGAATACTGCTATGAACATTAAATCCATCATGACTAAATGTAACGTCATGACATTACATTACAAAACGAGTGCCTTAATCCATAATTCCTCTGTAAAGGACAAAACTGATATATGCCAGCTATCTAGTTGTTACAAAATGCACAACTGTCATTGTATAGATCCACCCTAAACATGTCAAAAATAGCTTGGAACTCAGTGGAAATAAGAATAAGCTGCAGATTACTTTACCAGAGTGGGTCCTCATGTGCCTTTTCAGCTTGTAGGTATCCCTGCTAGCATAGCTACACAGGCTACATTGGAACGGGCGTTCTCCAGTGTGAGAGCGAATATGACGCTTTAACTTACTAACCTGCAAAATCAAAGGAAGAGAGAATTTAAGACAGAAATTGCAGACTTTAAGGCATTGGCAACTAAAGTTATGGCCAGCAATGATAGAATAAGTATAATTGGTGATGCTCAAGACGCCAGGATTGAAGGAACACCGATACATGAGAGGGCTATTAGGTTGCAAAAGTTTAGAGATAAGGAGGGGTAAGGTAATCAATCATAATTTTTCCAGGTACTATTTAAAAGAAAGACAACGTATTAAGCAAATACGGGGTAACAGGTGAATAGATTAGCATTAAGATGCAGGCTGCAGAGTTTTAGATGGTCTCAAGTTCAGAAGGTAGAATATCAGAGTTTAGCCAGGAGTACATTGGAACACTCAAGTCCAGGGCTTTAAAAAAGGCACAGATAAGGGTTTCACGGATAAAGTGATGTTGGCAGGAGTTAGTTGATGGTATGTAGATGGAAATTGGCAGTATTAGTGCCCCCATACAATAAAAACAAAATTCTACACAAGATAGTTAGTCTTCTTCGAAACCTAATGTGTGATTGGAAATTAACCCGATGGTCAAACATAGTGTCTAAGACAGCAAACAACCTGTGCAGGCTCAGACAGTGGTCAGGGAGAACAATGGAATCTGATGATGGGAAAATTATGCAGCAAGCAGAGACATTGGCTTAAAATGTCCCAATATTTAGGTTTTATTAAAGGTGGCAGCAGGTAGGGGGTATTTCTGCTTGAATAAGCAGTCTGACAATTTTCAGAAAATGGGCGGAGGTCAAGAAAAGAACCAGCATGCCATGTGGAAACTGACAGCTTTTGGATGAAGTTGCGCAAAAACAGCAGTTGGGAAGTAGGGGTTCTAGCTGTTCATTCATAATAAATACTCATGGCTAGTGTAAAGATTTGTAGCTCTGGTGCTGGCTGCCGTGGTTATGGGTATGTTCGTTGAGCCTGCAAGTTGATTTGCAGACCTTTCATCCCATGCTTTCTGTCAACCCGTCTAAGAGGTAAATGGGGGACTTTTGCCTACTTTTTAAAATCTCTTTTGTGATAACTCTTAATAGCTGAGCTCGATTTCCAGCAGGCTACCTTGTAAGTGGTAAAATGGCATTATCAAACTCTTTTAGACCATATGAAATAGGAACAAGAATAGGCCATTTTGTCCCTCAAACATCTTCCGGCATTCAACAGGATCATGGATGATCTGACATTCCTCACATCCACTTTCCTATCCTTTTCTTGTAACCTTAATTCCCCTACTGATCAAGGATCCAAACTATCTGAGTTTTAAATAGGCACAAGAACTCTACCCGCATAGTTCTCTGTGGCGAGAGTTCCAAAGACACTCAATCTCCCAAGAGAAGATACTCCCCATCTCAGCCTTAAATTGGCACTTTACTGACACTAAACCCTCTTGTCCTAGACTCTCCCATGACAGGAAAACATTTTCACAGCATTTACCCTGTCAAGCCTCTTAAAAATCTGTGTGCTTCAGTAAATCCCAACCAGTTTAACCTATACTCAAAAAACAAAGTCTCCATATAAGGGATCATCCTGGTGAACAGTCTCTGAACTGCCTCTAATGAAATATCTTAAATAAGCTGGCCAAAGCTGCTCACAATACACCAGAAATGGTCACACCTGACCCTTGCACAATTGCAGTAAGACTTCCTTACTCACACTGCAACACTCCTGAAATAAAGGCCAACATTTCATTAACGTTCCTGATTACCTTCTGCATCAGTGTGTTGACTTTTGAAATTGCATTGTTTTTAAACACTGCTTAATGTAGGTAAATAAATAAAATAGACAAACAACAAAACAACCTTGCTATCGTCAAGAGTTTTGGCAAGAGGTCTGCCTAAGCATAAGCTGGTTTTCAGAGCATTTGCTCAAATTAAAGAAGAATTTTTTTGACAAACATCAGCCTAATATAAATGGGGTTCATTGCATCCTATTTTTGTTAAGCAGCCAGTGCACTCACCTTATTTTAAAGGGTTCATTAACAACTACACAAATCAAGGAACACTAGGTAAGGAATTTCCTATGCAATCTTCCTCATTCCCTGATGTATTCACAACAATTTATACTTTTATCCAAATGGTGAGTAAAGTGATGGAAAAGTGCTAGCCCATCAGCAAATCCAACTTGGTCTGCATCAGCCCGCAATTTTTTTTTTAAGAAAACAAGCAGTCCACTACTTATTTTATGAAGCAGAAAGTTGATAGAACAATGCAAGTACACAAAAATGTTCATTAATTATATATTGACCATGTAGAGGAAATGCAATGTTTTTGATAGCTGTGGGCGTGCAGGCTGAAATAAGTTTTATACAAAAGTATAATATTGCAGATACTAGAAATTAAGAACAGCAAGTTTTGAAATACTCCTGCCTTGTAACACTGTGGAGACACAGAGTTAATTACTCAAGTTGGTGACTAAACAGAATTTGGAAAAGTTAGAGAGTGGGGAAAAAAAAGTCAACATAGAAAAACTGGGAAAATGAAATAAAGTAGGTGCGAGGAAGGACAGTCAAGATAGCTGCTATAGTCAATGTGCTCATAGTGCATATTGGTCGACAGTTTATTTGCAAAAAATGGACACAGATCAAGGGAAGGGAGCACATAATGCTCCATTTAGGGAAGAAACAAAAAGCACTCAGGTCATCATCGTGGGGATAGAGGTGCAAGGTGTAAAGAAAAATACTGGGGAAGAGAAATAAGAAACTTTTGAAGGGACAGAGCATCAAAAACCCTGATGTAGGTAGGGAGAGAAACAAGGGCATCAACAGACCCAAACAATAGGACTACTGGGGCAGTCTTACTGTGAAGTTTGAAAACAAGCTGTTTGTTCAGGACTGGAGGAATTATGAGGTGCACCCAATAACTTGCTTCAATGGATGTTCATCCTTGGTTCTACTCATATAGAAATTAAGGCACTACAAAATTAAATTACACTGTAAAGAAATCAAGCAGTGTTCAAAATTCTAAACACTAACCAAACTTACCATGCAGTTATACTTCAGGGAGACTGTAAAGTTCTAAGAACATAAGTGTCATGCTGGATCATGCCTTAAAAAAAAACACCCTTGCACCCTATATTTATGCAGAAAAAAAATCAGAACAATCACAGCAGGGAGAATTACAACAGGGAAAGCAACTGCAAGGTCAGGGTCATGTTTGCAAACAAAGTTTTCATTGCAACCACCTCTGCACACCCTAATCCAACTTAAAACAAAACCCTCCTGAACCAAGCTTTTGGCACATGCTATTCTTTTATTCTGCCACTGAATAGCCACAAGCCTTTCGATAACAAAGATCAGCAACATGAGCTTCAACAATATCATCTTTCTCTTAGACAGTCAACAGCTTTCTGTGCATACAGACCAACTTCAGACAAATAGTGTTGCATTTCAAAAGCGCCTTTAACACAGTACAACATTCCAAAAAACATTTACATTAGCAGTATCAAATACCAGTTTCCCTTCCAGAGTACAGTTAAGGATGGGCAATAAATACTGACGTTATCAGCAATGCTCATCTCAAACAAAAATGTTTTTGCCACCAAAAGGAGAAATCAAGTTAATGGTAAATGCTTTGGCCAAAGAAACAGTTAAAAATGTGCCTTAAAGGAGGAAAATAAAAAGAGCAGATAAGTTTTGGGAGGGAATTCCAGACCTTGGGGCAGAGGATCCAAAAGCACAGCTATCAATGGAGTGGGGAAAAACTGGGGATGCTCAAGAGGACAAAATTGAAGGAACACAGATATCTGAGGGTCGCAGGGCTGGAGGAGCCTACAAATAATAGGAAGTAACAAGACTGTGATGGTGGATTTCAAACTACAGAACAGAATTTTAAAATAGCAACACTGATGAACTTAAAGCAATGTTGGATAGCAAGAACAGATCATGGGTGAACTGGAATAGGTGCAAGTTTGGGTCACTTTAAATGTTCTGGATTACCTCAAATTTCTGAGAAGGCAGATGATTTCACATGTTTGAATTCTTCAGCCATGGCATACACATACTTCTATCTCCATGCAAAAATCCCATTTCTATTTAATACTTCCTTTACCTTGATGATGAGTGGTCAGGGTTTTAAGTCGCCCAATAATATACTTTGAAAATTTCATCCTACATAGTCCCCACACCCTGCAAAATTCCAGCAAAATCAATGAAAGAATTTATGAGATTGATAATGAACAGTAATCTACTCTGCCACAAAGTTGCCCAGTTTATAGAATTGACTCTATATTGTCAAAGGTCAACTTTCTAATAGCACTCAGACTTCATTCATTCAGACAAGATGGAAATTAGATGTCTATAGTTGATGAGGGGTGCAATGTGGGAGAGCACTGGAATGAATGGTATTGCACACTAACACCCTGACCACTGGCGACCAAAGTAAAGGAAGTAGCAAGGTTGGGATCATGCAAATTGGAATGGGTTATTGTACTGAGATATAAATATGTGAGTGTCACAGCTCAGGAATTTAAATAGACAGGTGAAACATTTAAATTGGAATGACACCTGGGAGCCAATGCCCAGTGATTGCTAAAGGATGAGAGTTTCAGCAGCAAATTACCAATCCTCACCCAAAGCACAGCTAATGTCAGAGGCAGATGTCAGTGATTCTAAAAAGAAAAGGATATAGGTTTACCAGCTCAACCAAGTTAACAACAATTGAATTATGTGCTCCTAGTTAACATCCCCAAAAAAGGAATGCAGTCATAATATCATTAACCATTCTTATGAATCTACCTCTAATAAACTGAACCTTAAACTAGTGTTTGTCACTTAAAATTAATACAAACTCAACCATTTCACCTCTTACCTCCACACTAGCATAATCACACATAGAGCACTTGAATGGCTTCTCATGTGTGTGTTTGTAGCGACGATGCCTCACCAACTCCCCACTGGTCACAAATGCCATGTCACAATCAGGACACTTGTGTGGTTTAGTACCTACAAAATTTATAAAGATGATATTAATTTCATGATTTCGTGTAACCAGCATGGAACTTCTTTTCATTACCAGTTTTAGAAACATTCAAGCTAGTAATCATTTATACGAATAAAATTACAGTTTTGAAACCATTACCACTTTCACATCAGAAAGTTTTCCTCCACTAAACTCATTAAAAGTGGCCCGAGATAAGTCTCATTTACCAACTTAAAATTCACGCTGCTGTTACACTTTCAATGTAATGTAAATTAATTACAATTTGTAACATCATCAAAAAGCAATAACGAAACCAGTAAGAAAGAGTCACTCAATAAGAGATAATAAAAGAGTTGCATGACTTTTGGAATTTTATCCACTGAGAATGAAAGGAAGTGTTCTGTCGTTTCAAACGAATCCATTTTCTTTAACCCCAGATGACAGCAATAGAAGGAACTTCAGACACAAATTCTAGGAGGATCTCAACTGAATGATTACGCATCGACATCTACCTTCTATTCTTAAATTCTATTATTCTCCCCTGACAAAATTGCCCAAATGACACATCATCAAGCATTTTCCAAAGTTTTCACTCATAACTTTCCTAGTCAGATGCATGAAAGCCAAGGTTGTGTTTCCTGGCCCCACAAGAAACTCTTTATAAACTGATCCTCCCAGAGTACTCTGGCTTCCAAAGTTAGGCATCAAGGCACAGAAAATACATACAAACATTACATGATTCTGCTCTGCCATTTCTCCATGAAAAATATAAGATCCTACAGCTTGTATAGATTTTGCTCTATTAGTTACTTCCCATTGAGAAATGGGTGTCGAACAGTTGAAAACCACTTTGGATTTTTGGCATCCGAGGGATGCTATTACCAGAAAGCTAAATACCCACTGAAAAGAAGGTCTGATAACATTACACCTTCAACTCCTTTGTTGGACCATTGTCAACCCAATTTTATAGCTTTGAGCCACCAGCAAACTACAGCCTGTGAGTGAAATACACAGAAGAAAATAATTTGATAACATTTCTACCACTCTTGCATTAACCAATGACCTCTAAGTTGGAATTGCATTTAGATTCTATTCATTTTGTCATCGTCAGTCATGGAAGAATTCTTTGGCCCACTGAAGCCAAGCTAAAATATTTAAACTAATCCCACTTCCCAACGATTGGCCTATAGACCTGAATGTTACAACATTTCAAGAGCTCATGTACACCTTTTAAAAGTGGAGAATTCCTGCCTCTACTGTCCTCTCAGGCAGTGCATTCCAGAATACAATTACCTTGTTGGTAGAAAAAAAAAAGTCCCTCAAACCCCCTCTCAGCCTCCTTCAAAATATACACTATTGTTATTTGGTCTTCAACAAGGGTACAGGTGGTTTCCTGTCCAAGCACTTCAATGTTCTACAACTTTACTTGGTCCTTTCTCAGCCTTTTCTGCTCTAAAGAAAATAATTTGTGCCTGTCCAGTCTCTCTTCACAGCTAAAACACTCTTAATGAATCTCCTCTGCACCCTCTACAGTGCAATCACATCCTTGCCATACTGCAAATAGCACTCCAGTTGTGGCCTAACCAAAGTTTTGTACAACTCCAACACAACCTCTTTACTCTTACCTGTGCCATGACTGATAAAGACAAGCATCCTGTATGCTCTCTTAACCCTATAAACCTACCCTGGTACCATTTTCAGGGATCAGTGGACATGCACACCAAGATCAATTTACTGCTCTTAGCTTCCTAGTGTCTTGTCATTTAAGTACTCTCGTCCTGCCACTTCCACCAAAGTGCATTAACGTACACATTTTATGGTTAAATTCTAACTGCTACTGATCTGTTCATCTGACCAACCTGTGTAAATCTTCCTGTAACTCAAGACTTACCCCCTCACTATTAACCACACAGTCAATCTTAGTGTCACCTACAAATTTACTTATCCTCTCCACATTCTCAAGTATATCATTTGGATTACGAACAGTAAGGGACCCAGCACTGGACACCAGCCTCCAGTCACATAAACAGCCTTCTATGACCAACACCTGTCTCCTGCCATTAACCAATTTGAATTCATCTGGCCAAGTTACCCCATGTGCTTTTATCTACTTTATCAGTATCCCATGTGGGACCTTGTCAAAGGCTTTGGCGAAATCCATATATACATCAGTTGCATGACTCTAATCTACACACCTAATCACCTCCTCAAAACATCCAACCAAATTTGCAAGGTATAATCGCCTTCTGACAAAGCCACACGGACTCTCGGTCATCAAATCTTGCCTGTCCAAGTAAGATTAATTCTCCCCTTTAGTATTTTCTCTAACAATTTCCCTACCATAAGCGGCACAGTGGCTCAGTGGTTAGCATTCCATCCTCAGACAACTGCCTGCGTGGAGTTTACACATTCTCCCCATCTCTGCGTGGGTTTCCTCCAGTGCTCTGGTTTCCTTCCACAGTCCAGGGATGAGTATGTTAGGTGGATTGGCCATGCTAAATTGCCATAATGTCCAGAAATGTGTAGGTTAGATGGATTAGCCATGGGAAATGCAGAGCCACAGGGACCGGGGTTGGGTCTGGGTGGGATGTTCATTGGAGGATCAGCATGAACTCAATGGGTAAAATGGCCTGCTTCTGCACTGTAGGGATTCTATAATTCTACCACTGATGTGAGGTCAATAGTTCCATGGTTTATCTCTACCACCTTTGCGAAGTGGAATACATGATCTGCTCCCCAGTCCTCTGATAATTTCTTTCTAGCCATACGGAAAGTAAAAATCTGGATCACAGCTATTGTAATTTCCTTCCTCATCTCCCATGCAGTCTGGGATACAACTCATTCAGACCTGAGGATCTATCCACTTTAAGACTACCATCGCCTCCAATACCTCCTCATTCTTTACGTCAATCTGCTCAAGAATCTCTCCATAAATTCTATATCTAAATCCTCTGTCTCCCAAGTACAGAAAAAAAGTGAAGTACTCATTTAGCACCTTACCAAGATTGTCCAGTTCTACACACAGGTTCCTTCCTTTGTTGCCAGTGGCCCTGCTCTTTTTCTGGTTTCCCCTTCCCTTAATATACATACATAATATCTTGGGATTTTCCCTAATCATAACAGTGTTTTCTTATGGTCTCTCTTTGCCCTTCTCATGGCTAAGTTCCCCTTGCACTTTCTATATTCAAAAAAATCTCCATTGATTTATTGCCCTCTGCACGTGCTAAAAATCTTTCTTTTCCTTATCTAGTCCCAAATATCCCTACACATGAGCTCGTTGGGCTTGTTGCTCCCACACCCTCCCCATTTCATTTCTGAATGCTCCCCACCGTTCTGCAGATTTTCCCAACAACTGCTCACAGTCTACTTTGGATGAGGTCTGCTTTTCCCCAAATCAAAACACTTTGCAAAAAAAAAACCTTTCCCTTTTCCACAAAACCCAAAATCATATTGCGTTGTGGTTGCTTTCATTAAATTGCTCCTCCACTGTCGCCTCGACCACATTCATTCACCAGATTTATGTTCAACACATTGCCCAAAGGATGGCATTCTACATGTTGACATTTAAAAAAAAACTCTCCTGAACATATTTCATGAAATCTGTCCCCTCTAAACATTTTACACTATCACTGTCCCAATTAATGTTCAGGAAGTTGAAATTCACTAACGTAATGTAATGTAATGTAATTACCCTATTGTTATTAACATCTCAGTGAACTGCCAACATATCCGCTGACTGCTTGGGGAGCTATAGGACATTCCCACCAATGTGACTACTCCATTTTTATTCCTAAGTTCTCCCACACAGACTCATTTGAAAACCCATCCAAGAAACTGTCCCTCCTTACTGCACATGGTGAATGTGCAGTATATGGTACACAGTTGCACATGGTAAACTGGTTACCATGCATCAAGGAACAAGCTATGTGATCTCAGTGTGTAATCAAACTGAATTAATGACCTCATAGTCAAGGATTTTCTTGGCAAGAGTGATCATGTCATAATGGAATTTCACAATCAGTTTGAGGATGAGACGTGCAGATCTGAAACAAGTGCCTTAAACTTAAATGAAAGTATTGTCAGAAATATGAAGATCAGGTTGGCTAAACTGGAATGAGTTAATATGTTAAAAGGTAAAAATGGTACCGTAGCAGTGACACATATTTCAGATATTCAGAACTCTCAATGAAAACATTCTATTGATAAATAAAAATTCTACAAACAGAACCCACCATCCTTAGCTACCAAAGGACATGAAGGATGGTATCAAATTGAAAGACATGCAATGATGCAGAGAATATTAACAGGCCAAAAGGTATGGAACATTTTCAATACTAAAGTATGAATAAATAAATGGGAAATTGAGAGTATAGAGAAAAATAAGTAATCCATAAGCTTCTACAAATATATAAAAAGCAAAAATAAAAGTGCTACTGTTGTGTTAGAGGCTGTAAAACTCCAGCTGATGTTATGCAAGCATTCCCCTTTTGAATCGTGGATGTTAGTTGCACGAGGAGAAAGTAAGGACTGCAGATGCTGGAGATCAGAGTCAAAGAGTGTGGTGCTGGAAAAGCACAACAGGTCAGGTGCCATCTGAGGAGCAGGAGAGTCAACATTTTGGGCATGAGCCCTTCATCTTATGCCCGAAACGTCGACTCTCCTGCTCCTTGGATGCTGCCTGACCGGCTGTGCCTTTCCAGCACCACACTCTTCGACTTGATGCTGGTTACTTGAGAATTCTGGGTGCCTGAATCTGGATAACAGAGACTTTACATAGAGTCATTATTGTATCCAAGGAGACCACTACCCATCACGTCTGTGCTAGTTGTCTGCACAGTTTCCCCACTCTACTGTTGCACACCTGAAGGTTTATTTGACTCAACTGCCCATCTAATTTCAATTGAAATCATAACTGATGGCAATCCTCCTAAATGCTCTAGATTCTGCAAAGGTATCAGAATTAGAAAACAACAAACATAATACACTACCCAAGAGAGAGAAAGAAATTAGGTAACTATAGGCCAGCTCTTCTAATATGTCATTGGGAAAATGCTAGGATCTATTTTTAGAGCAATAATAGCAAAGCATTTAGAAAATCACAATACAATTAGACAAATTCAACATGGATTTCTGAAAGGGAAGTCACATTTGACAAATGCATGAGAGTTCTTTGAGTAGTAAGTATGGTGGATAAAGGTGTACCAGCAGATATACATATTAGATTTCAAAAAGGCATTTGATAAGATGCCTCAGGAAATATTGATAGTTTTGCAGGTTGGCAAATTCTAACTAGTCGGAAGTCAGTACTGCAGATGTTGGAGATCAGAGTCAAGATTAGAGTCATCATCAGGAATGAAGAAGGGCTTTTGCCCAAAACATCAATTTTCCTGCTCCTCAGATGCTGCCTGACCTGCTGTGGCTCTTTCAGCACTAATCTAAATTCTAACTAATGAAGTGTCACAGGGACCAGTGCTGGAGTTTAAACTATTTGTGACTTGGATGACTATATTATATTGTAATGATGCAGAGGTGGGTAGGAAAGCAAAGTGTTAGGGGGAGACAGTCTGTAAAAGGATATACGGTTAAGTGAAGGAACCAAATTGGCAAGTGAAGAAATACGTGGGAAATGCAATAAGTACATGTGGAGGCAAGAGGATTAATGTAATTTTATAACAGATAGGAACCTTCATTTCAGTTAAAGAAGTTTGCCCAAGAAAACTTTAAAGGAGAAAACCTTTGTTTAAAGAAAGGGTTAACATTAGAAACAACTCCGGTATTACAGTACATCTTTAAGGGGTTCCTGTAAAGTACCTGCTGTGCCTTTCAGTCTGGTATTAGAAATTATTCACAGAAGTATCAGCCATATAAATCTCATCTCATCCTTGTTAGCAATTGTGACAGGAAGGATCAAAAAGTAGTTACTTACCTGAAGACAGACTACAATATGCTGTAGTACAGAGAGAACATGTCCTTTTACATGAATTGCAAGATGTTAAAGGTGAATTGCAAGATGTTAAAGGTAAATGGCACATTGGCCTTCATTTCACATAGGATGGAGTACGAAGGTAGAAAATCCTCTTAGAACTGTATCCAGTATGGTCAGTCCATTTAAGTTGACAACTGGCCGCAGGATGAATTTGTGAAGCTTTCATTACTTTCCCCACATTGATATAGTATAAATGTTTGTTCGTATCAAAAAATTAGTTATGAATGAAATAGGAGTTTGCTGAGAAACATTCTTTTTGCAACTAAAAAAGTTACTCCAAATCTTTTGAAATTAAAAGAATTTTTTTGTCGGAAATCTTTTAAAACTGCACCCAAATATTTTGACAATATTTTGATACTTCAAATTTTTAATATCCTGTTACCTGTATGTGTGTTGAGATGGTTCCTCAGAAGTGTAACTGTTCGAAAAGCTCGACCACAAAGGTGGCACTTATGCGGTCGCTCATCAGTGTGGCTTTTCATGTGCCGGTCTAGATTAGAACGCCGGGGACAAGTATAGCTGCACAATTCACACTGGAATGTTTTCTTCACCCCTAAAATAATATCACACATGACATATGAAAATAGATTTTCTGTTACGAGCATTGGTGTGATCCTCTAAGATACAAGAAACTGCTTAATATAAAATATTATTAAAAATACTTCACAATTAGCTGTAATCTATGCTTTCCCCAAAACTTCAATTTGCTGTTCAAGAAGCAAAAAAAACCCAGTACTTTGTAACTTGCTGTGCACACAGAGATGCCTTATTCATTCCGTTTCCCATCTACTTAGGAATGAAATTGCATGGCAACTTGCGAAAATCTGCCAAAATTAAGAATACTGCACATGAATTTGCAGGACATTTATAATATTGTGTACATTTTTAAACAATTAATGTCCAAACTTAACAATATCAAGTCAAAACATTTAAAAATTTGTAAACAAATTGGTCCATCCCATAAAATTATAAGTGTCAGATGTCATTTTTAAAAGTAATTTTAACATGTAAAGAAGTTACATGTGGAGGCAAGAGGATTAATGTATTTGATAACAGATAGGAACTTTCATTTCAGTTAAGAAGTCTGCTCAAGAAAACTTTAAAAGAGGAAACCTTTGTTTAACGAAAGGGTTAACATTAGAAATGACACAGGTATTAGAGTACATCTCAAAGGGGTTCCTGTAAACTATCTGCTGCATCTTTCAGCCTGATATTCACAGAAGTATCAGCCATATAAATCTCATCTCATTCTTGTTAGCAATTTAATTGTAACTTATCTAGCCAAATCATCTCAGGTGATTTCTACCTTTTACATAACCAACTCAGTTAAGTATCAGTGGATGATTCCAAACAGAACTGTTTGTTTATTATAAAATAATGATTATGTGACCATTACGAATAAAACAGTGACATCTGTTTGAAATGGTATTCCCTTTTGTTATAGCACTTTAAACACATACACAACTATACATTTCCCTATTGAACATCAGGGTCTAGCACAGAGAGACATTTGAAGCAACAAGGATTAATAACATTCTCTCAGGAAAATAATAATTTAGGAAACAAGACAGAAAATTCTATTGTGATCCATTCCCTTCTCAAGCTATTAATATGGTCCTATGTGCATATTAATTACAAAAATGTGGAGATCACATTAACTCACAATTCTCTCAATCAAAACATCTAACAGTAAAAAGAGCTGTATTTATTTTTAATATATTATTTGTTCGTGACATTAATAAATACTTGAACAAGTTGCTATTCTCCCTGAGTTAAAGCATTTCCTGCACTCAAATAGCAGAGGAACATTACACGATTATCCAGTATTTCCAGATTATATGAAGTTCAATCACATCACTAAAATTTTGATCTTCGTAGAACTGTGGCAAGACAAGGTTGCTAGATTCATCACCTTTGAGCTGCTCTCCATTTATGCTAGGTGACTTGCTCTCAGTTTTACACTAGTCTGAATGCAGCCTAAGAATCACGAAACAAAACAGATTTCCCAGCCTCTCATCTCAGATTTACTGTCCACCAAAAGAAAATCTGAAATATATGCTCAAGCTGAAAATTAACCAAATATCTGGACAACAAAGGTGATACAGCTCTAAACATTTCTTTTGTCAACTAGTACTAATGGCATTACATCCTTAAATAGTACATCTGCTAAAAAGAATTGGAAACTCAACTGTTGAGCACTTGCCTTGGATAACATTTAATGTTTGGTAGGGTTATTAAAAATCTAAATCTTTGCATGCTACAGCGGTTAAACCATCCCAACACAATTCCAATAGATAAGGGGAAAGGGATAGTCTCCTCTTATACTGACCAATGCACATGAAAGTAACTATTTGACTGGATTTTATCCCACAGTTTTATCACATGGCATTGTCAACAAGCAAGATTATTTACTGATGCAAGGTTGTTATTTGAAACAATAAGTTGTTACTTACAACAGATTGGTCACATCTGAATTGGTCACCCCAAAGACAGCAATTGATATACAAAATCATGTAGTAACAAATTCAACTACAATATTGTTACATGACTTAAAAAAACTCAGGTTGATTACGAGGTCCAGAGGAATAGAGAGAGATTAGAGGTAAAAAAAACCTAAGGGAAAATGTTTTGCATAATAAAAAACTAAATGCAAGACTCTAAGATCAAACTAAGCACTGCACAATTTTAAGAGATCTTATGCAATTATTCAAACCCCGCTGTCACATCTACCAATATCACCCAAATGAAAGAAAGGCATACATCCTGAGCTTCATCACATCCCTCAGAAATATTCCATACATGCAGTAATAAATTACTTTGAAGTGGTGCAATTGATATGTAAAATTTGGGAGTGAAACACTGTAACATTACTATACCTTTCTTCTTAATCTTCATTGGTTTTGGAGGCTTCATAGTTCCAACTGCCTTCTCTACATTAACCTCTGAAAGTAAACCTTCCTGCTGTTCCTCTTCAAAATCATATACAGATAAGTCAACATCTTTGGAATCATCCACCTTGTAACGTAGTTTATTTTTTTTCTTTTTGACTTTTTTTACAGGTGGCTGATAATCAGGATCTTTCTGCCAGGCAGCAGATGCATCCTCATTTTCTCGCACTTCTATTGCACCATCTTCCACTGTCTCCACTTCACCATTGGCACCTACTTTCACAACCTGAAAGCCTTCTGGTAGGGGAAGAGTATGACAGATTACAGGATCTCCTTCCTGAAGTCCATCTTTGGGAGCTTCATTTTCATAGTTTCCTTGCAGTTCATCAATGCTGCTTTGGGCTACCTGCACGAGCTGCAGCTCCCCAAGATTTATTGGCTGCTCTTCCATATTCACAACCTGCAATGTGATAATCTGTGTGTCATCTACAGTGTCTGACTCATGAGCTCCACCCTCAATTGGCTGCTTCATTTGAAGTAGTGTAGGGTCCAATGGCTGCATCATCACCACTTGCACATTGCTGTTCATATTTTCCGCTGCTACCTCACCACCCTCCGATTCTTTCTGTTGCCCATCGACATCTTCTGGCTGTCCACCTTCTCGTCGTCTTTGATAAGTTTTGTGCTCTTTGACCTTCGTAAACATTTCGGACTCTTCCACAGCCACATTTTCCGATTCAGTCGCCATGGCAGCTAAAACATAAACAAAAAGTTATCAACATTTATTGTGGTGTTTTACAGTTTACAAAATCAGGACAATATAATTTAAAGTTCACTTTAGAAACAGTAAAATCACCAGATTTGTTTTTACTGTGAGTGGCACCAAATAGAACCTGGTTTTCAAATAATTCAATAAAAATTCTATTAGAGAAAAAGCATGCAATTACTAAACTTTTCTGGTTTTATACCATCTATTATTAGGTTTAAAACTTCAAATGAACAAAAATAATAGCAGCATCATATAATGTTTGTAACAGTGTTGATTCCACTCTCCCTTTCTTCGAAGATAGGCCAGAAAACTGCAAAAGAGAACAGACACTCTAAATGTACTGCCTGACAGAACTTTCACAGGTTCCAATCCTTGATGCAATATGGATAAGGCATGTTTTAAGATGCCTTATCCATATTGCATCAAGGATTGGAACCTGTGAAAGTTCTGTCAAGCAGTACATTTGATAAGTAATAAACACTGTAAATATTGATAATCGTTCTAAAATGTATTGAGGAATATTAGAAGAAACAGCTTTATCACTCACTTGTATACAGTGTTAATATTGGTCATGTAAGTTTTGAATGTATTATATTTTTGGAAGAAAAATGAGAAATAATTTCAAGTGGCAGAATCTGTGAACATAGATGTGAGAAGATTGGTTTAAAAAAAATCCAATGGTAACACAAGGAAACCATGCTTTTGCATAAGCTCTTGTCATATGGAATACTTAAAAGTTGATGGCAGTAGAATCAATAGTAATCTTCAAAAGAAAAGGGTAAATATTTGAAGAGGAAATTAAAACACTATATTCTTACGGCAGCGTGGAGTTCTGAAATTTACAACAAGCAAACTTTCATAAGATTCCATCTTGATTTAAAAATCTTGATCAGATGTCATTTTAAAATCTTCTCTTATCGAAGTAGAACTACTCCAATTTTGTCAGTGTCTATACAAATGAATTTGTTCATAGAATAATACTGCAAAGATTCTTCTTCATTCTTTCAAAATGCCTTGAAATGTTTCCAAAGCAGAGTACCCAGAATTGAACAATACTCCAGCTGAGAGTTTACTTGTGTTTTATAATAATTCAAGATAATTTCCTTGCTTTGGGTGACTATTGATAAAGCTAAAGATCCAATACTTTTTTTTTTAAAAACTGCCTTAGTGCACTCAAATACTGCTTCTCCACAACCTTCCTGCCAAAATCATGAAACAAGTAAAAAATGAATTTCTTTTAACAAATCTAAACAGATTTTAATTTATGGGCATATACTTTTGCAAATACTAATTAATTTTTTTCAATTCATTATGCAAGTTTTCCACAGACCTTAGGCAAATTGGCTTGTAGTTACCAAGTTTATTTCCCCAATTCTAAAAAAAAGCCTGTCACATCTGCAATCCATCAATTTCATGGCATCACCCTCATATTGAAGGAGAATTGGAAAGTTGTGGTTAGAGCCACAATTCATGGGCTCTGTTCTATACCAGGGCATGGAATCCATCTTAACCAGATAACATCTCTATTTTGAAGTCCGCCAAACTTTTAATAATATATTTATCCGATTTCATTTTATCCAAAGTCACTACTCCTATATTGCTACTTATGCAGCATTTTCTTTTCTTTTAGTGAAGCTAAATGAAAAGTAGTCATTTGGTCCACAGCAACATCATCACAAGAATGCCTTCTAATTGGTCCCTAATCAGCCCTACTTTGCCACTAACTACTTTTAAAAAATATTTGTTAGCTATTATTCTATTCTCTCACTCTCATCCCCCCTACTTACTTCTTTATTAGATCTCTATATCTTTATGCTCAGATCAATTCTTTTAAATGTTAGTTATGCCAAGTCTCCTTTCTTGATCTCAGTTTAATTGCATTCAAGGAGCTCAACCGTTGGATGCTCTTTTTTTCAGCCCCATGGGAATGTATCTCCTCTGCTTAAGTCCCTTCACTTGGAAAGCCCCTGACTATTTAATCAATGATTTTCATCACAGTTTTAAAGCTAATACACCTGGATAAGTTCATTCCCCATTCCAATTAATAACACTTTTTTTTGCAACTACACAAGGTGGTCAAGTTCAAAAGCTATGATCTGCTATGGCAATTGTTTATCCCCCATTAGGGTGAAGCCAAATGAGACTAAAAACATTTAACATTGTAGCTCATCACCAAATAGTAATTATAATTTAATTACTGTTATTTGTAATGGAAAACATGACTTCTAAGTGACTTCTCCACCCACTCAACTACACCATCTTTTGAAGGTCACTCAGGAGAAAGCAGCAGTTAAATGTCCTTTTAATATTCATAAGTCAATACACATGAAGACCATTCTGTTCACTTGATTTCATCCTTCTAGCATTCCAACCATGCCCTCAGGAAACAATTGCAGTACAGTGGCAAAACAGTCTTGGTTTCAAATGTCATTCAAGGCAACCCAGCCAGCTGATAATCACACAGTCTCAACAAATATTTCTGGACATATCCTAAGTTTCTCTCTCAGAACCACGAGCATGTACATCATCGCAATTCATGATCCATCTTTTCTGGGTTTACTTTCTCTACCCTATTATAGTCTTCATTTACAAGGAAAATGTCTTCACAGTAGTAATTCTGCTCATCGTTTATGAATTTTCTAAGTAGCAGGTGGCTGCTTTCAAGTTGCAACTGAAATGATATACCATTCTACTGGTGCAGCAGCTGCAAAACTAATTTTGACATCTCCTGGGCTTTGACATAACTCCCTGTTCACTTGTTTGTATCAACCTCATCCTGTTTTTGATTGCTTGGTGCCATCACCCAACACCCAAGTCCCTCAACTTGTCTTTTGGAAAGTTCCAGTCCTCTCAACCCTCCCAAATTCACCAATACCCTTGAAAGACTATTTGAATTTATAAATAAATATCGCAACTTATTTGTGATCTATTAACTCAAAATTCTTTCTAAAATCTTGGTTACATCATAATTCTACATTCACTCTCAAACTCAGCGTAAAATATAAATTTATCATAAAATAGTCAGATGTTCAGCTCTTGCAGACATTACACCCATCATCCAGCTTTTTCACCTATAGCCAGTTCTCAACTGGACTTCAGTCAACATTTCTTAAAATTTACAGTCATAGAGATACACGGCACAGAAACAGACCTTTCAGTCCAACTCATCCGTGCCAAACAGATATTATTACCAGATAAATGAATCTAGTCCCATTTGCCAGCATTGGCCCGTATTCGTCTAAACCCTTCCTATTCATATACTTATCCAGATGCCTTTTACATGTTATGATTGTACCAGCCTCCACCACTTGTTCTATACATGCGCCACTCTCTACATCAAAAAGTTGACCCTTAAGTCCCTTATAAGTATTTCCCCTCTCACCTTAAACCTAGTGTTGGATTCCCTTAGCCTGCAGAAAAATCCTTGGCTATTTACCCGATCCATACTCCTGATTTGATAAAAACTTGTATAAGGTCACCCGTCAGCCGCAGACATTTCAGGGAAAATAGCCCCAACCTATTCAGCCTCTCCCTATAGCTCAAACCCTCTAACCTTGCCAACATCGTCACAAATCTTTTCTAAGCCCTTTCAAGTTTCACAAAATCTTTCCTACAGCAAGGGTGGCACAGTGGTTAGCACTGCTGCCTCACAGTCCCAAGGACCTGGGTTCGATTCCCACTTCGGATAACTGTGTGGAGTTTGCACATTCTCCCAATGTCTGCATGGGTTTCCTTGGGTTCTCCAGTTTCCTCCCACAGTTCAAAGATGTGCAGGTTAGGTGAATTGGCATGCTAAATTGTCCTTTAGTGTTAGGTGCATTAGTCAGGGGTAAGTTTAGGGTATTGCAATGGGTCTGGGTAGGTTGCTCTTCGGAGGGTCAGTGTGGACCTGTTGGGCTGAAGGGCCTTTCCCAAACTGTAGGTAAACTGATCTAGCAGGGAGACCGGAACTCAATGCAGTACTGCATTCCAAAAGCTTTTGGAATACTAGGATTTAGTGAAATAAAAGAATATACTGATGTCAAATTCACATGTAACCATCCAATTCCAGATATAGTATCACTTTATAGGAATGAAATCACAAAGCAAGCTCTCACTTATCTTGGAAATTTAATTAAGTACACTATGCCTCAGGAGAAGTCAACAATTCTATTTAACTCACTGTACTATTTCACATACCTTTTGGTCACTTTTACAAAGACATTAAAGACTACTGCCCTATATATTTATCAATAAATAACAAAGATACTGCATAGGAAGATTGAGTGACAGATCTGATTAGCACAATGCCTCATTTTAAACCTAACAGTGGAAACCGATTTTGCCCACACCTTCACGATATAGGTCCCTATCAGTCTTGTTTATGAAAAAACACAGAACAGTACAGGCCTTTCAGTCCACCAGGTCTGTGCCGATCACAATGCCATTCTAAACTAATCCCGTCTGCCTGCGCATGGTATATCCCTCTATTCCCTGACTATTCACATGCTTGTCCAAATGCCTCTTAAACTGTGCTAACATATCTGCTTCTGCCACCACCTCTGGGGGAAAAAAGCTTGATTACCCACCCTATCCATGCCTCTCAATTTTATATACTTCTATTAGGTCACCCCTCAGCCTCCAATGTTCTAGTAAAAACAATTAAGTTTGTCCAACTTCCTCTTATAGCTAGGTAACATCCTGATAAATCTCTTTTGCACCCTCTCTATATCCTTCCTACATGGTGGCAACCAGAACTTTACACAATACTCCAAACGTGACCTTACTAAAATCAGTTGCAACTGACTTGCCAAATTTTATACTCAATGTTTTGACTGAGAAAGACAGGCATGCAGAATTATTTTTACCACAAATTGAATTCAAATTCCCTTAGGTGCTCTAGCAGGATTTGAACCAGAATCCCCAGAACATCACTTAGACCTCTGGATTAACAGTCTCGTGATAATGCCACTAGGCGACCACTACTTCCCACCTATTAATTTAGTATTTGTGTGGCTCCTCTTAACAAGCACCTAAGTCACCTCACATTGGTAAGCTCCCATCAAGAGAAGAGATCATCTCAGCACAACCAGTTTCCATGGATGTGGTTGTAACTTTACAATCTGGCATAGGTATTTACATTTTATCAAAAATTTTTGTTTAAAATTCAAGCAACATGAAATGAATTTGACATCAAATGTTCAGCATAAAGTTACCATTAGTTCAGTTCCTTCAGCTGATGTGGAAACAGACTTTACCCTTGCAGGTTTGGAAAACTCCAATTTTCTTTCAATTTCAAAGAAAAAAGTGGCATGTAAATTCTTATGAAACTTGCAAGTAGTTGTGAAATATCCTCAAACCCACTCCATGATAAATAAAGTTAAATGGTGCACTAAACCTCCAAACACTGTTACCTATGATCAAGTTGCACTGAACCAACAGATGGACAAATTATTCTATTAATACTGCCCTCAAATTTTAAGAGTTATTTCAGCATAGCAACTTGACAGCAATTCAGAAACAGCTGCAAATCTACACTTTGCCCATTTCAGTTGACAGTCAGATTGCACTTTTAGGTCTGTAAGCATTATGTCAAGATTCATATTTTGCAATTCCAAAACAATAATCCTGATGTTGTTACACAGTATTGGGTTTCTCAAATCAGGAACTGTGCAGCTAAAAAAAAAGTATTCAGCACACCCTACCGATACTCACAAGAATACATTTTCCTCAAAGTGCATGGAACATCCACTTGAAATAGATAAAAACAACTTTAGGAGGTTAGAAAAATTTGCTGACAGTACAATTGTTGCTGTCTTTTACCCCCAAGTTCAGTCAAGTGCCATATTCTGAGAAAATGCAGGAATTCTTGAAGTCTTAATGGCTACAATTCAATTTAAAAGTTCAGATTAAAAATTGACTAGGCCTTTTACATTTGTAATAGTTGAGAAATAGTTATGGTAAATGCATAATTTAACAAGTTTTAAAATAATTATACTTCCTATTTAAAATGTGGAATATTTTGCATAAAATGACAACTCACTACTTTTAATTAATGTAAAATATTTATAAACCATTATGACTATTTAATCTTTTGATTTAAGCGCTACGTTGATTACAGTAAATTTGCTTAGGTTAGGCTTAACACCAAAGCGAGAGTCAGGCCAGACTATGTGCTACTTCCTTCTCAAAGACACTTGACATATTGCATTTGCAAATAATGGATTTGCTTATCTAGATTGATTCATACTAGAAGTAAAAGTTTTGGAAGGTAGGTATTGTGAGGGGTGGGTGGTAGGGTTGCCATCGTTTGTTGGATTAAGATTGTAAAGCTTCATTAAAAATGAGTCTGGTTTGCTTAAAATGGCGACGGGATGGGGAGGGCGAGAGCGATATGTTTCCATTCCCCCTCTGCCCCCCCCACAACCAACCCACCCACAATCTCCCGTTAGAAATAACCCGCCACTTTGCCCTGCCGCCTGCGATCAGCCCGGTTATAGAGGGAGCTCTTTGCAATTTACTGCCACCGAGCGGGCCCTGGCGATAGACACAGAGAGAGAGGGAGGAAGGCACTGGCAGTCGGACGGACGGGGGAGGGGAAGTGAGTGGGAAGGAAGGCAGGCGCTGCTGTGGAGCGGCCGCAGCCGGGGAGCCGAGCCGCGGGAACAAAGAGGAAAGGCCCGGCCTCACCTCCCGCATGCCAGCAACCAGCCCCAGAGAGGACTCAGCCGCCGCAACCGCCCCTCCCCCAAGCGGGCCTTCGGACGGCGAGGTGATTTTTATTTTTCGGGGCCGCCTTTTGGGGAGATTTCTTTAGCTACAGGATTGCAAGTTTTTTTTTCCCCGAGTATTTTTTCTGTCTGAATATAACGATAGAGGGAGACAAACACACCCAGCGCCGACAAGCCCCATCGTGACACCTAGAGGCGGCACAAAGGACCTGCATTTGGCCCCTCTAACCGTTCTCACTTACATTTTCACCGTCTTTTCTTGCAAGAAAACTCCCTTTCGGTGTCTCCCCGTGCCCGCGTGAGGCGCCCGGCCACCCGAAACACCGTGAAAGCGCGGCACCAATCGGTTAAAACGTTCCCATTAGAGCAGAGAAGAGAAAATGGCGGCGCCCTCCCTGATTGCGCATGCTCGGCAGCGCCACAACTGTGGGGACATGCGCAGGGCACTGTGGGTAGTAGACTGAAAACGCGCGAACATTTCGCTTTCAAAAAGAAACGGTTTAAACGGTTGCAAGGGAGCGACGACCGGGTCGAGAGGCCGCCATCCCGGAGGTGACGTCTACAGGGAACAACGTGGTGTCTCCGGCATGATTTGGCGAAAAACAGGCCAAGTGGTTTCCCCAATCGAATCTGTTTGTACCTGTTGCTGTCGACTTTGTCAGACCATTTTATAAATGCTGGAAGAGCACAGCAATTCAGGCAGCATCCGAGGACAGGCCTGTCCTCGGATGCTGCCTGAATTGCTGTGCTCTTCCAACACCACTGATCCAGAATCTGGTTTCCAGCATCTGCAGTCATTGTTTTTACCACCATTTTATAAATGCTGTTATGTGTAAGCTATCTTAATGGATAAGTTAAATAAATTACGTTTCTGCAATTAAAGGCAACAAGATAACTGCTGGAAATACAAATAAACGGTGTTGGCCTTTTTGGGCAGAACCATTGAGATTTTGCCCAAAACATTGAGCTGCCACATCTTCCTTGAGGTTTCATTAACCAAGTCTTTTATCCCTATTTTTTGATATTTGAACTAATAAACTGATGAAATTGGCAGACACCCAGCAGATGAAATTTATTCAAGGAAGTGACACATTTTAGTAGGAAGATTGAGGAATGTGTGAAATGGCATAAACTATACAGTATTGTTCTGAGGTGTGGCAACAGAAACTTTGAGGGTGTGTACACAAGTTGAAGGTGGAGGAATAAGTTAAGAAAATGGTCTTCAAGACATACAGAATTCCTTGTTTTTTATAAAGTGAAGCATTGTACAAAGTCAAAGTTATGTGAAATCTTGACAAACTTTGTAAGGCCCCAACTGGAATATTGCATGCTTTAAGAATTTGTTGTGTTGCTCTAGTTTTACCAGACCATAGGGGCTTCTCTCATTTGAGAGAAGCAACTGGTGGTGATATAACCTGAGCTGAAAATGTGATGCTGGAAAAGCGCAGCAGGTCAGGCAGCATCCAGGGAACAGGAGAATCGACGTTTCGGGCATAATTCAGTGATATAACCTGAGGGCCACTAGATCTCAAGGAAGGGAAGAGGTTGAGAAGGAGAGTCTTTCATGGCAACCTCAAACCAGTGATGGGAATTGAACCCATGCTGTTGGTGTTACACTGCTCAGCAAACCAACAATCCAGCCAACTGAGCTGAACCAATTCCTGCTTTAAGAACCAGGAATTGGTTTAGCTCAGTTAGTTGTAGCGAAGCTGCAGAGGAGATTCACTAGAATGGAACCATGGATGGTGAACTTTGGTAACTGGAAAGGCTTCAGAATCTGAGGTGTTTTTTTCTCAAGAGTAGGGAGACTAAATGGAAATTTAGCAGAGGTGTTTGAAATCACGAAGGTTTTTAATACAAGAAAACAAAGAGGAACTGTTCCCAGTGATATAAAGGTCTGTAATAAAAGGATGTAGAATTAAGATATTTGGAAAAAGATGCAGAAATAAAATGAGGTGTCAGTTTTATACTATATGCCTCAAGCTGTTATGGCCTGAATGCACTGCCTGACAGATGGGTGGAAGAAGATTCAATATAATTCAAATGGAAAATGGATGAAAAAATGCCAAACTTGAGGGAGTATGTAGCAAAGCAGGACTAAGTGTAAAAATCTATCAAAGAGTTGGCATATGTACAATGAACAAAAGGCTCAATTATTGATATAGTATTCAAAGAAAGTGTTAGAAGTACTTTCCCTTAATACCACTATAATTTTTTCCTATGGTAGAGTGGTAAAATGATAGTTAGATCAACTTTATCCCCTCATTGATTGTTTTTAATTTTTTTTCCCTGGGGTGGCTCAGTGGTTAGCTGCTGCCTCACAGCACCAGGGACCTAGGTTCAATTCTTGCCTTAGATGAGTGTCTGTGTGGCATTTGCGCATTCTCCCTGTGTCTGTGTGGGTTTTCTCCCACAATCCAAAGATGTGTGGGTCAGGTGAGTTGGCCATGCTAAATTGCTCAGAGTGTTAGGTGCATTAGTCAAGGGTAAATGTAAGGGCTGGGTGGGTTACTCTTCAGAAGGACAGTGTGAATTTGTTGGGCCACAGGGCCTGTTTTCATACTGTTTGGAATCAAATCTAAATCTTTAACCAAGTTTGCTTTGCTCTTTTATGTAATAATTCTCTCATTCTTAAAGTCTCATTGTAGATTATGGCTCTGCAGCTACTGGACACCCAAAAATATCAATAAAACCAATGCTCTCATTTTATTAAATTATTTATACAGTTTATCTTATTCAGGTAGATTTGGTATCTGCCTTCTCAATTTTCCAGATAAAACAGATGTAAAACCCCACTCTCCAGCAATTGTTTTGTAGTTCCACCATTAGACACTTACAAACAGTATAAGTGTCACTTAGACTAGAGAGAAATGAAAGGAAATTCCAAGTGTTGAATGGTGGTAGAACAATGTCAGAAGTCACACAACACCAGATTATAGTCCAACAAGTTTATTTGAAATCACAAGCTTTCAGAGCGGTGTTTCTTCATCCACCCCAGTCCAGCAACGGCACCTCCACACAGTGATAGAATGTACAGATCAGGAAGGTCTCCAGTTTTGGTCTTGATTTGTGGTGAATTTTGAGTTTATCACAGCCAAAATGCTATACATTATAAATATTTGCAACATTTATTGATTAGGAAATAAAAGGTCTTGTAGGTTCATATTCCTAGCTACTATTCAGTCATCTGTCTTGAAAGTGCATACTAATGAATTATCTGTGGTGTACTGTGATGAATAGATTACCAAGTTCATGGTCACTTATGTGAATGAGGACATTTTGGGCAACAGACTTGTGCTAATAGTGAATAAAACTAAATTCTGGCATAAGTCCACACCTTCACACAAGAATGGAAGAAAATTGCAAATGTAATTATACATAAATCCGGCAGAGATTGAAACAAATGTACACAAAAGGCAAGTGAAGAAGAGCTTTAATTACAGGTTAATTGCAGACTTAAGTTTGATGCAATAATTTTGTTTTATAGTTATATTCTACATCAGCATTTAACCTATCTTTCATCTCTGGAAGATATTTGAATCTTGCTGGGAGACACTTCCACAGTTAACAATATTATGTTAACCTCTACCCAAGCTGTCGTCATTCATGTATGAGCCTTATCAGCAGTGTATTTTAGGCAGTTGAATCATAACTTGAATTGTCTTCTATCTCCGTATGCTTTGGTGATGAAGCAACACACTGGTACAATTTTCATTGACGTGGTGTTGCTGAGACAACATTTGAAAAAAGACCGTCTCTCCTTAAATTTCTCCATTTATAATTTCTTTTTAAGTTTGTTCTTGGGATTTGGATATTGCCGGATGGACTAGCCTTTTGTGCCCATCTCTAATTGCCAAAACGGCAGTTAGGGTCAACCTTGTGGTAGGCTTAGAGTTACATCTAGGTCAGATAAGTTAAGTATGGCAGATTTCCTTCCCTGGAGGACATTAGTGTACCAGATGGGTTTTTATAACAATCGTCAGTGGTTATGTGGTCGTCATTAGACAAGTTTCTTTACTGAATTTATGTTTCACCACCTGCTTTGGAGAGATTTGAATGCAGGCCCCACAGCATTAGCCTGGGATTCTGGATTATTAAAAGGTAAAGTTATCATAGAGCTGCTGGACTACAGGACAGCTTTTTAAATAGAAAGAAATGTCAGCCGAGGGGAGAAATTGAGAAGGAGAGTCCTTCAGGGTAGTCTCAGGTGGTGTGGAATTGAACCTACAAAGTTGGCATCTCTACAAACCGTCCTTTTTCAAGATAGTGACCAAGTAGCAGCACAACATGTGAGCATCTCAGCCCAGGATCCCAGAGCTAGTCTACTCCGTTGGCTTCTTTTTCTTTCTATGCCTTTTAAAAAATATTTCCATTTACTATGGCACCTTATATTCTTCTAACGACTTTAGCAGAAGACATCTTCTCCCAGCCCACGTCCAGCGACAAGATGGCTTCCAACAGCCTGGAATGGCAGTATAGCCCTGGCGGCTGGCAGGCAGTCTTGCCCAAGAGGGCGATGTCAGCCTGGAGTGCCTTCTTGTCCTGCTGTGGAAGTCTTGGAGGACTTCGGCACCTTCTGGGTATTCCAGCAGCTCGGTGTGAAGGTCTCGACTTTGTGGTGGTCTCGTCCTTGCTTCAGAGGTGCATCTGGGTCTTCCAATGGTCCAGCATAGAGATCTTGTCTCAGCGTGTTTGTCTTGGCCCAGCCCTATGTGGCAATTTGGCCCAGTTTTACAGCATACCCTGAACCCAGGAGTCATTAATTGAACTGTGATGAACTTGTACTTTTTTTTCTTCTTATTTATGACTATGTCATTAATTTAGACACTGTGATTTAGCAACTTATGTAACTTTCACTTTCTTTTTGTAAAAATGCTCATGACAACAAATTGCTATTCTATTCGTAACTTGGCAATTACTTTATCTTCCTAAATAGTCTATGCATAAATGAATATTGTTCAGAGGCAACAAAATAAAACCAGTCACTTAAAACCTGTTTCACAGATTTCATGTTGGGATCATTAGGATAAACTATGCTATCAGTCTGTCCTGCTAACCTGGAAGTAAGTGAAATCCGCTGAATTAAGCTGTTTTTATGTTATAGGGCCTCGGAGAATGTTTTAAACATGTCACTCTGTTACATTTATATGAAAGAACTCAGCCAGTCTCCCCCATTAGCTGGCTGCAAAAAGTGGCACCTGGTATTTTGATTTTGTGCAAACTGGTTGTGACATCCAGGCCAGGGTGCAAGTATATAGGTGCATTCCAATTAGACCAAGAACAAGTAATGTCTTGATCTAAGTACACCACATATTTATAAGTCATGCTGTAAATGCCAAAATTTGCTACTGTTACTGTCAAGCTAGCTTTTTTGCTGGCCAAAAGCAGAAGAGCACCAGAGAGTGAGATCCGCTGAATTTGTATTGTAAAGTCTGAAGACTTTAGATTGATATTATGGACAGATGAGGAACATTCGTGTATTAGATGCCAGTAGTACAAGGTTTGATAAAAACAACTTTACAAAAGTACTACAGTAACAGATGAGATTTTTTTTTTACCCTCAATAATTAAGATGCAAAGGTTATGAAATTCATTCATATCTTCCGCAGGCCTACTTCCATGCATTCCATGTGAACTTAATGCAATTGGAGGGGTACATTTAGGTGCATCCCCTGCATGTGGTCAAAAGTGCAAGACTGTGACATCACATACGTAATCAGGCTGATGCAACACAAAAATGGTAAAATTGGAATGTGTAGAGAATACCTTCCTTATATATGGAGCAACAAAGATTAGCCAGCAAGATGGATCTAGCTTTGGAGCTGTTTCAAAACCACCCAATAAGTGGCAGCTGAGCTGCTCAGGCAAAACTAGTGGAGACATAGTGACGAGTTGCTTGTGGAATTTGAAGATTACTGTTGACCACAGACAGGCTGACAGAATTACATGTATTGCATTACTGTGCTGACAGTAATTGCAGAGCCAGATATGCAGAAAAGGGAGTACAAACGGAACCAATGCAAGAAGGGAGGGGTTAAACTATTCTCTTTAGAACTCGGTCTTCTTGGGGCATCAGACTGACATTGGGTGAGCCAGGACAATGCCTCAAGAAGCTTCACTTCACTGAGAAGGTATTGATTTGGTTGTGTCATCCTCACAAAGATCTAGAGCCTTAAACCAGGGTGAGAGTCCAAAGTCCATTGAAGTATCCGGGAGGCGACAAAGCCCCTGTACACGTAGATAGCAGACTTCATCCTCTTCCACCTGAGGGAAGATCAGGTTGAAAGGGCAAATATCGGGCGTTCTGATAGTGCTGGGTAATAACGACTGCTCACACATGACACACAAACTTCAAAGGGAAGGGCATTGTAACTGCCAGAACTGTCAGTCAGTAAATGTGCTGTTGGTGTGTGAACACAGCAAGAATGACTTGTTATTGGAGGCAAACATGATGCTTTCACTCTTCAACAGTCTATTACCAACTATTTGTGGGCCTCCAAGACAGAGAACGGGATGGCTGCTTGGATCCTCCCATCCAAGGCTTATGATCCTCTTCAGCCATTACATCGCACAAAATTGGTCGGCCTTCAACAAAAGCCTGGAGCTACCTGCAAAACTGTGAATTAACATTGGTCTGTGAAAGCAGACAATTTTCTTTCTAATTAGCTCAGGGGAGTTTTGCAATACATGGCTGATGGTGTGTGTGTGTGCTGTAAGTTCCACAACATCACAAGCAACTACCTCCTGGAATACAGAGGACACTTTGGGAGGATTAGGAAGAGGCAGTGAGGAGACCATATACATCAGGGGCAACAAGAAGGAGAAAGAGTGACTGCATAGTGAGGCTTTACTTCAGTTGAAGTGAATATCTTCACTCTCAACATGGACCCATCATCCTCTTACAAAATATTCACTTCAGAGTCTCCATGACAAAGTTCCCGTGGCTGCATCATCAATAATTTCCAACAGCAACAACCTTTCAATAATTTTATCTATAATACAAAAAGACACAGAATATGTACAATCACCTTTGTACACTCCCTTCTTATCTGTCTTGTGCACGCCTCTGCCTGGCTGAGTGCTTCTATGTAATGCCACCCCAATGGTTAACAGTATGGCTGGTAACTTTCAATAGTGGAGACTAAAGAGGCCTTGGAAGATGGGCTTGAGTATTGGCTTCAGGCACAGGTAGAGTGGTTGAGGTGGGAGTACAAATGCAGTCATCATACAGGAAGTCAGCAAGTCTTTACTACACAGAACTACTGCCACTCCCCTGAGAAAAGCACTTCAGCACTATTTATCATCGGTTGGAGCAGATTACAGGATTTCTGTTGGAGCCCGCCAACCCATCGAGCATTGAAGTCTATATTCATGATGGTGACTGTCCATGTCTAGGTGGTAGCAAACATAGACAAGATGCAACTTAAGGATGTCATGACCACTTCCTGAGCTTCTGCTAGAGCACTGACGCATCAGCAGGATTCCAGCAGTGTTACCATGGAAGCTGAGACAGTGTATAGATTGGTCTGGTGTTGGTGCTATTAAAGTAACCCTACTCTCCATGTGATTGTCTGTGCCACTGTGAAGCCATTCTCCTCCATATGTATAGCCTGTGACTCTAATAGGCTTGTAAATGCAAGCACGTTGCTCATGTTCATCAAGATTTTCCCAAAGCCTACACAAACAAGATTTGAACCATTGTAGTAGAACAGGGAATATGTAAATGAACTAACTAATTGTTCTTGCTTGCTTGCTGCAGCTTACTCAGGCCAAATAACTGATTCATCATAGGCATATCTTGACTAGCCTCTAGACTATACACTGTGCTGAGCTGTTGGGTGAAAATGCTACATCAAGTGATGGTGCTGTTTTATTTCCCCAGAATAAGTTGATCCTTGATCTGCTTCTAACGGAGCTTAGCAGGCAACAGATTCTGGCTTCCTAAAAGCATGGGGGTAGAGATAAAGGATGGGGATGGAGAGGAAAGCAGAACGTCAACAGTCAATTCAATGGTCATTTAAATTTCATGGATCAGGAGCCAGTGAAGAAGGTGCAGAATGCAGCAACCGCAATCATGCAAGTTGCACCCAATGTTAGTAGAATTGTTACCCATGATCCACAGAGCCATCTCCTCCAAGGCACTAAAGGGATGTTTGACCTGTCCTTCACAGGTCCTCATCCTCTCCCACCTGCGTACACCATATTATTCTACAAAGGGAAGGGCAGGTTGTCAGTGATTGTGTGCCAATGTGTTTAGGGATGCCTGTTATAGTTGAATAGAAGTGTGATGAGTAATGACTTCACTTATTTGCATAACTAATAAAGCTTAAATTATAAAATGTACTGCACATAAACTTGCGATGAAAAGCCTTAATATGTATGTATTAATGGGATATTTGGAATGTCTTAGTAACAAAATCTTAAAATTGGCAGCTCTTTAGGTACCAGATATAGTGATGTAACTTTAAGGGAATAAAAAAACACATGGAGCTTTAGCTAGGACAAATTTGGGCCCCAGTAAATTTAGCTTGTTGGTCATAAACAAAAGCCAGTATCAGGAGAGAGACTTAGAAATATGGATAAAAAGTTAGCATTTCTACAATACACTGTCGGTCGACAGATTTTTTGTAATAGGTTGAGCGGTTGCCAATAAATCCCAACATTCGACTTGGTTATTGACTAAAGTTCATAGGTCTGAGGATTGCTGTAAGACTCTGGTATTTGAGATGGAAGTACAGACAGATTGCCTTAAGAAAGAGAAAGATAGAGAATACGCAACAGACAGCAGTCAACTATGTCACTTCAACACAAGGTAAACTGAGAAGTTGTAGGTTGGAAGAATATCCCATTACAGTTGACATCTGAAAGTTGCCAGTTTGGTTATTCCTTGACAAGAATGTTGTTATTCAGGTTTAATAAAGCCTCCAAATCCTGTGATGATGCTGTCACTTTAAAAAAGATATTTTATCCTTGGTTTTTTGAAAAGAGGTCTAAAAGCAAGGTGCTGAAGAGTTTGGGAAGGGTCTAGTTTAACAATGGAAGGCGAGTGGCCAGGTTTCCCAATTCAGCCTTTTCTAGTTTGCTTTTAGATGTAGCAGTCACAAGATGCGTGAGTCCAGCTTCAGTAAAGAACTGCTTTGATCTTCTTCTTAAATCCCTTTGGATGTTGCTCCCTCCTGCCTGTGAGAATCTGTGTTTGAATTTCCCTTTTTGCCAAGGGTTGTGTTTATGAGGTATTGCCGTACTGGAACAGTTAATTAGTAATAGTTGCTACATCGGCTCGGTTAGGTTTTCCAAAAGTTAAGTTATTCTAAATTCTATTTTCTTTCGTTTGTGTTTCAACTGTAGTATTTTGCTTAAAGCCGAGTGGTTTGACCTTCTTCACCACATTTGCCTTTAAAATAAGAAAAAGTTAAGATCTAGGCTGCCTCCTTAAAATATTTTGAGGGGGTCTGGCCTTGTCCATTCAAATCCCTACAATGTCCAAGGGTGAGGTGTAGTATAAGCTTGTTAAGAATGAATCTTCAGTGTCAAAGAGTGTTGCAGAGTGAACAATGGTCCATCAAGCTGTATGTGGAGGTGATTGCGACATGTGATACACAGATGCATTTGTTTACATTAACCACCAGAGGTCATTCTATTGTTGAACAGACTGGGCATTCTGCTGTTGTTGCATGCTTCCATTCCCTTTGCAGGGTCAGTCTTGAATCCTGCCATAAACATGATTTCCTTCTCAGTTTCCGTTTCCTCAGAAGAGGGAACCTAGGGTGCCGTTGTGCTTTGATCATTTTGACAATTTTTTATAATTTATTGATGATACTTAGTTGTACCTTTCCATTTTCTCTTCTGATTCCATGATTATTGGTAGGCTAGAATTCCCTTTCTGGAGCCATCCAAAATTAATTTACTTTGCACCAGGAACCATTCCTGTGAATCTCTGATGGCCAGCCAGATTCCCACTCCCACCTACCAGTCAAATAGCGGCTCCTTTAGATTTGGATAGAAGTAGCATCTTGCTGAAACTTGAGCAGAGATTTTACTAGACCTGAGTATTTGCATCCTGGCACCTGAACACTATGATCCCACTGCAAGATATCAGTGCTGTCAATATCAAGGGAAAAAAAACTGGAATAATTTAAGAGACAGTTTGAATATTGTTAGTAGAAAACTAGATTCTTTTGGCATAGATGAATTTGGCTGGGCTAAATGGTCACACATTGGAATGTTATTTAGATAAGGTTGGGACCTCAGATGTTCAAGAATATGAAGATCGAATAGAAATTTGAATTCTTCCATTGAAAAGGTTGATATATTAATGTGTTTGTTGTTCAAATATCTGAATCAATCATTGTGTTTTGTTCTATAGATTTAGTGTACCAAAATATTTACATTGCTCCAGAACTTTATTAAAACTGTTGTTTAAAATAAGTAACTGATTTTCACTCATGAACGTTTTCAAGTGCCTTGGCAAGGAGTACCCAGCGTACTTAAGAGTTTGGCAGAAAGTTTCTTTAAACATTGTGAGAAGGAAAATATGTTCCTGTAAATATTTAGAAAGTTCTTTATAGGCACTTTGATCTCCAGTGTTGACAAGTTATGGATTTTAGCTTTTTTTTAAATAACAATAGAAAATATCTGGTGTTATGAAAAGATATGATCCAAATATTACTATTAAAAATGGGTGTGTTTCCACATAAATATATCTTGAACATTTAAACAACGGAAGCTTTGCGAAGGAAAAGAGACAGTAAAACAGCAACAATGTTGCACCTGCAAGGAGCAGGGAGTTTGGATGGAGTCATACATTCTGGAGGGCTTTCAGAGAGAGGCTATGTGACCCAGTTTGTTTATGGAATAAGACTATAGCATGTTTGAATTGAAGCCAGAGAGAATTTGAGATCTGTCTTCTGTTCAAGAAGCGACAGCCCATTGCTTTCTCTTTCTCTCTTTGCAACTCCTCTCAGCAACATGTGTTAAGTAAAACCTACCAGAAGTAATCTTTATCACATTTGGAGGACTCTTGGAAAAGATTAGTTGGATCTTCCCCACATCCCCAGCAAAGGGAATTCAGCCAGCTACCACTGTTCCTTTTTATTTCCTTCAAAAATATAATTTATTCATAAAAACACTTTAGATACATGCATAGTCACTAGAGCAGTTCAATTTTGTACACTGTCTTTACATATGTGGAACAAACAAATCCAGAAGATTTCTTACTTAACCAAGACTATTTTCACATGCATTTGAAGCATCAGGATGGTCTGATAACTGGTGCCAATTAACTTGGTAGAAAGACCTCAGATGGTGGTCTTTTCCCACTGCCCCTTGGTGGCAGTTGCCCCAAGCTTCAGCGTGTCCCTCAGAACGTAGACCTGGATCTTGGAATGTGACATTCTGCAACAGTCGGTTGGGTCAACTGCTTGCCTGGAAGACCAACAAGTTTTGAACAGACCAGAGGGCGTCTTCCACTGAGTTGAAGGTCCTCCAAATGCAGTCAATGTTTGTCTTGGTGTGTTTCCAAGGGAACAGACCGTAGAGCACAGTGTCCTGCATCACAGAGCTGCTTGGGATCAAACTGGACACAAGTCATTGCATCGCCAGACTTTCTTTTCAAAGGCACCTTCCAACAGGAGATGTTTGACAGTCTTTATCCCATGCAGCTGCTTCAAAGGCAGAATGCAGTGATGCAGAGTCCAGGTATACATGATGGATCTCACAGGAAATGCCATTCTCACCATCAGCCAAGCAATGTCTTGTTGCTTGTTGGAAAGTTCTGACAATGAGGCATTCTGCCAAATGACTTTGATTTCCTGTTTGTGTCTTGAATGTTCTTGGTCAGTTCCACCAATATCAAGCCTGTGTTTTTCTCCGACCACTGTCTCCTGTTGGCCGACTGTCACCTATAGACCAACTAGCAGTTTGGCAAAGGAAAGTGGAAGCTGAAGGTGAAAATGTTGACCTCAGAAAACATTGAGGAGCTCAAAAGGGATTATACAGATTGGAGAACTGTGGAGCCCTCTTTAAGTTTAGGGTGTAGGTTTGCTTGCTAAGCTGTAGGTTTGATATCCAGACGTTTCATTACCTGGCTAGATAACATCATCAGTGGCGACCTCCAAGTGAAGCGAAGCTGTTGTGTCCTGCTTTCTATTTATATCTTTCTCCTGGATGGGGGTTCCTGGGGTTTGTTGTGATTTCATTTCCTGTTCGTTTTCTGAGGGGTTGATAGATGGCATCTAGGTTTATGTGTTTGTTTATGGCATTGTGGTTGGAGTGCCAGGCCTCTAGGAATTCTCTGGTATGTCTTTGCTTAGCCTGTCCCAGGATAGATGTGTTGTCCCATCCAGGAGAAAGATATAGCCAGGTAATGAAACGTCTGGATATCAGCGAGCAAACCTACACCCTAAACCTCAACCTGAGCTACAAACCTTCACAAACCTTGCCCTCTTTAAGTCTCCAGTAGACTGGTGGGTAACAATCAAAGGGAATATTAAGGGGTTCTTTATCCTCAAAGATGAGCAGAAGGTGAAAGAGAGATGGGGAAAAGCATGTTGAGCCTACTCTTGCTGCAGACAATGTCACAGAGGATCTCCAGTAGGTGAACAGCCAGCAAGACTTGCTCTCTGCCTTGGAGATCTCCAAGATAATTTCTGGTCCAGTGTTCACATCATGGAGCAGATGAGGGGTGATCACGTTTCTTTTTCCAGAAGGTGCACAGGAAGGCGCTGTACTGCCTGAAGAAAGAAGATGGTTCAGTAGTGTCATCTCAGTCTGACATCCTAAGGATCAACAAAGCCTTTTATGCCTAACTACATGACACAAAGCCCACAGTGTGGCCTCCCAGTCGTTCCTGTCCTCTATCAAGGAGGTCTTAGACGACAGCACGCGGGAGAGACTGCACCACCCGTTATCTCTGGATGCACTGACCAAGGCACTCGAGTCCTTAGAATAAAATTTAAATCCTGTAAGCAACAGCTTACCGGCTGAGTTGTATTCAGCTCTGTGAAATCTGATTGACCAAGGTCTGCAGGAGGTGGACAATAACATGCTTCTGGCAAACAATATGTGTGAATTCATGAGAAAGGTATCATCACCCTCATCTACAAGTGGAAGGGAGAAGGGAAGGAAATTAGAAATTAGTAACCAATTTCACTGCTGAATGCAGATTGCAAAATACTGTCTAAGATCATTGCCAACCAGGTCAGGTCTGCTCTGGGATTGGTGACTCATCTGTGCTTTGGTCAGACGATCTCTGATAGCCTTGTGCTCCTCAGGGATACAATCACCTACATGGAGGATGGAAGTGGACACCTGCCTCATCAGCCTGGACTAGAAGGCCTTTGTTAGGATATCACATTCCTACAGATGGGATGTGCTCTCTGAAATGGGCTCTGGGGAAGGAATCCACAATTTGACGAGACTGCTTTACACCAATATCTCTAGTGCAGTTTCAATTTATCAGAAAGCTTCTCAATCAGATCTGCTCATTCTCTCTTGCCTTGTTTTATACTTTATAGGGCCTTATGCTGAGCCTCATCAGAAAGGATGGGAGTCTGAGAGGGGTGATTAGTCCAGGCAGCAGAGGCCTGCAGTTCAAAGGCTCCATGAACATGGATGACGTTGCTGTTTTCTGCTTGATCCACTGTCAGTATGCAGACTCATGAGCATCTATGACCATTTTGAACTGGCCGTGGGAGCCAAGGTAAATTGAGGTAAAAGGAGACCGTGCTCTTTTGGAACTGGGTCGACTGATTCTTTATCCCCATCACCATTGGACAGATTACCTGAAGTTGCTGGGAATGTGGTTTGGAGGAGCTGGGACAGGAGCAAAAACCTGGGAGAAGCATCTCGCCAAGGTGAAGCAGAAATTGAGCTTTTGGGAGCACCACTCCCTCTTTGTTGCAGGTAAACACCTGGTCATCATGTGTGAGACACTCTCTCTGTTGTTGTACATGGCGCAGGTCTGGCCGATTCCCAGACTCTGTGCCATTGCAGTTATCCGAGTCATCTTCTACTTCTTCTGGAGGTTTGGGATGGAGTGTGTCTGCAGGTTAACCTTGTACAAAGCTCTGGATATGGGGGGGGGGGCAGGGGAGGGCAAGGAACATACCATACATCACCCTCATCCTGATGGCAATGTGAATTTGTGTGCAGTTGCATCAGCTGTGTGTAGATTCTTGGTATGCAAATACCAAGTGTCATTACATACTGAGGTTCTACCTGTCTGTGGTGTTGTGAAGGATGGGACTGGCCTCATTACTGTTGGATGCTCCAAGTACTTGGACCGTTCCATGTCATTTATCATTTGTGGAGAAATTTGAAAAGAAAAACAACTTAACCATAAGTCCATCAGGAAGTGGTCAGCATGCACCACTGTTTGATAAAGTGACCCAATGCCAGCAGCTTTTTGTGTAGAATTAGTTTGGAATCAGAACATAAGTTGGAACAATGTATGAATAATTCTTTTTGACATGAGTTTAATAGTCACTTGGCCAAAGAACTTCAAATTAAACACTGCAGAATTTTGATTTTTTTGTTTCTCTTCTCTTTGCACATACATGTGCATGTGCTAGTTTTTGTTCTGAAAGGGTATACATATATATATATATATATGTACATTTGCATAATGCAATCTCTTTGCCAATCATCTTTGCATCTTTGTTTGAGTAATTTTGTTTTTGGTAATGCACCAATTATTTATTGCTGAATAAAGAATCTTGACTAATTTATTCTTATACGGAACTTGACAGTGTGAGACCTATATAATTGGCCACCAGCAACAATCTAGTGAAATTTAACATTTGTTGTAACCAGTGGAGGATTGGGGAAAGAAAAGAAAACAATACACCTGTCCAATCGGTCATAACCCTGCTCAGGAAATTACAATTTTACTGCACAATGTGCCTTTTCCTTCTCTGAAATTCTAACTGTTGTGTTTATTTTTTAATTCATTCAGGGGACATAGACGTCGCAGGCCACACGAGTATTTATTGTGTATCCCTTCATGCCCAGAGGACAGTTGAGGTTCAGACACATTGCTGTTGATCTGGAGTCATGTGTAGGCCAGACTGGGTAAGGGTGGGCAGGAGGCTGGAAGAACACAGCAAGCCAGGCAGCATCAGGAGGTGCAGAAGTCAACGTTTCAGGTGTAACCCTTCTTCAGGACTGTGGGGTGGGTGTAGGGGAAGCTGCAGATAAAGGGGGTGGCGAGGCAGAGTGGTAAAGTGGGGATAGGTGAAGACAGGTAGAGGGTACAACCTGGTTGGTCAATGGAAGGAATGAATCCGGTTGGTGGCAGGGAGCAGTGGAGGGGAGGAGGAAGGGCTGGGAAGAGAGTCGGGGGATGGGCAGGGAGGTTATTTGAAATTGGAGAACTCAATGTTGGGTCCCAGATTTTTGTTATTGAATTCAAATTCCACCATCTGCCATGGCAGGATTTGAACCTCGGTCTCCAGAATCTTAGCTGGGTCTCTTGATTAATAGTCTAGCAATAATATCACTACCATCGTCCAAGAACACAAATGTCAATTAAACATATCAGAGTATTTCATCAAAACTGGGCGGCACGGTGGCACAGTGGTTAGCACTTTTGCCTCACAGCGCCAGAGACCTGAGTTCAGTTCCCGCCTCAGGCGACTGACTTTGTGGAGTTTGCACATTCTCCCTGTGTCTGCGTGGGTTTCCTCCGGGTGCTCCAGTTTCCTCCCACAGTCCAAAAATGTGCAGGTTAGGAGAATTGGCCATCCTAAATTGCCCGTAGTGTTAGGTGAAGGGGTAAATGTAGGAGAATGGGTCTGGGTGGGTTGCGCTTCAGCGGGTCGGTGTGGGCTTGTTGGGCCGAAGGGCCTGTTTCCACACTGTAAGTAATCTAATCTAAAAACTAGCGCATTTAAATAATAGTGAAACTATAGCATAATAAGATTTGGGACTGGGTCCAAGTCAGCATCCTTAGTACGGTACTGATATCTTAAATATGACATTTTAGGAGGATCTTCTAGAGCGGGGCACTAATTGGGCTGGAGTAAAGGAGATTGTGATGGACTGGGGCTTGTGACAGAGTCAAAAAGCTTGATGTTGGAAAAGCAGATCAGGTAGCATCCGAGGAGAGTCAACATTTTGGGCATAAGCCCTTCATCAGGAATGTGGAGGGGGAAGGAGGACTGAGAAATAAATAGGGGGTTAGGAGTGGGGCTGCAGGGAAGGTAGGTGGGCAGGCAATAGGTGGATGCAGATGGGAGATAATGGTGATAGGTCAGTGGGGAGGGTGGAGCAGATAGGTGGAAAGGAAGATGGACAGGTAGGACAGGTCAAGAGGATGGTGCCGAGTTGGAGGGTTGGATCTGGGAGGACAGGAGATTCGGAAACTAGGGAAGTCAATGTTGATGCCATGTGATTGTAGGGTCTTGAGGTAGAGGATGAGGCATTCTTCCTCCAGTTGGCGGGTGGCTTTGATTTAGTAGTGGAGGTGGCCCAGGACTTGCACGTCCTTGGAGGAGTGGGATGGGGCGTTAAATTGGTTGGCCACAGGGTGTTGGGGTTGTTTGGTGAATGTGTCCCAGAGATGTTCCCTGGACCACTTTGCGAGTTGGCATTCTGCCTCCCTGATATAGAGGAGACCATATCGAGAGCAATGGACACATGCTCTCGATATGGGTGGAAGGTGACAGAGACATGCTGCCTGCTGTCTTGCATGGGACAAGGGGCCTTATTGAAGAAGAGACAAGGAACACTTGAAAAATAATGAAGCTTGCTGTTTACAAAATAAACGGAAACTGCTATCCCTACCTGGTCTAACCTACACGTGAGTCCAACAATGTGGTTGACTCTTAATTGACCTTTGGGCAATTGGGAATGGTCAGTAAATGTTGGCCTTGCTAGCAATGCCTTCATGCAATAAATGAATAAAACAAAATAACTTCTTTACTCAGAGAGTAGTAGGGGTGTGGAATGGCCTGCCTGCAACAGTAGCAGACTCGCCAACTTTAAGGGCATTTAAATGGTCATTGGATAGGCATATAGACAAGAATGGAATAGTGTAGGTTAGATGGGCTTCAGTTTAGTTCAACAGGTTGGCACAACATCGAGGACCGAAGGGCCTGTACTGCACTTTAATGTTCTATGTCCTGTGATGTGTCCTGATCCTGAAGAAGTATATATTGACAAAATTATTTCTAAGATATTTGTCCTGGAGAAATGCTGAACTGATGTTTCAAAACTTAACTTAGTAACAGTAGCCTATGATCTCAGTTTTTACATAGATGGTACATCGATAAGAAGTTCTGGTCAGGAAGAAGTGCATGTTTTCAACGAGTTTAAAACCTGGAAACAAGCCTGGAGGACTGAAGTGGGGGGTGCTTACTGCTCCAATGCCCCACAATCAGGACTGGTTAAACATTTCTTCCCATGTAGCAGTACCTGTCTCCCTCTCTCATCTAGATTTCTCAAAGCCAACCAGTGATAAAGCTGGTGGAAAGATATTTAATTGAGCTATATATATCTGTGGAATGGGTCGATTGCACACTTGTACCTTACCCACTACCCCCATTCCTCTGAGTGCCTTTAAAACTTGAAGTGGGCAGATTTGAGTTTAGATTTTTTAAAAACCATACCTGACTCAACCCCAATTAAAGTTATCCCCAATATTTCAAAAGGAAGCAACTGAATTCAAGTATTCAGTTGTGCAATATTCCAGTTTTTATTTCAATTATTTGTTTTGAAGTGCAGTTATTATTGTTATGGGCGCATAACAAAAGAACTAAAAGCAGGTGTAGGTAATTCAACCCTTGAGCCATAATACAATCATGGCTGATTTCATCTTGGCCACAACTGCACTTTCTCATGCCTACTTGACATAACCCTTCAACCGATTACTAATTAAAAATCTCTCTTTCTCATGCTTAAATTTATTCGGTGTCCTGGTGTCCACCACATCCCACAAATTCACAACCCTTTGACAGAAGTAATCTCTCCTCATCTGTGAATTAAATCTGTTACTCCTTATTAAATTAGATTTCATGCAGAATGGAAACAAGCCCTTTGGCCCAACAAGTCCACCCAGACCCATTCCCCTGCACCTAACACTATGGGCAATTTAGCAGGGCCAATTCACCTAACCTGCACATCTTTGGATTGTGGGAGGAAACCCGAGAAAACCCACACAGACACTGGGAGAATGTGCAAACTCCACACAGACACCCAATGCAGGAATCAAACCGGGGTCCCTCGCGCTGTGAGGCAGCAGTGCTAACCACTGAGCCACCATGTCACGCTACTATGACCTCTTGTTCTCAATTGTTCCACTTGAGAAAATATTCCCTCTATGTCTACTTTGTCAATCCCTTTAGTATCTTATATACCTCAATTAGATCTCCTCTCATTCTTTTAAACTCCAAAAAGCATTGGCCTAAACTGCTCAATCTCTCTTAATAAGACAAACTCCCAATTTTTGGAATCAATGTAGTGAACCTCCTCTGAATGGCCTCCAATGTAACTACATCCCTTCTCAAGGGTCCAAAATTGTACACAATACTCCAAGCGCAGTCTCACTAATGTTTTGTACGCTTCTCTACTTTTATACACTGTTCCTTTAACAGTAAATGCAAACCTTGGGATTTCTATATCTGTCAGAACTATTGGAACAGACAGATGAGTTTTCTGTTTACATTTTGTATGACTAACTTGTAGATAATTAACCTCTGATTTCCTGGGCTAAGAGACTGCAAGGTGGGAGAAGAAAAATCAGCCTGCATTCTCATTCTTGACCCCTAACTGATATCCTATGTTGGAAGGGTCATGAGGACAGGATTGATCTTGGATATATTGACCCTTCATAGTTGAATGGTTGATTGATGGTTACTACCTACACATATTCATTGAACATAATCAGTTGGCTGAGTTGATGATACAAACCAATTTAGTCAGATGGGTGGAACAATGGCAGATGGAGTTTAATCTTGAAATGTGGTGATGCATTTTGGGATCACTAACAAAATGAAGAATAAATGTTGATATGGTAGGAACTTGGGAAGGACTAAGGATCAGAAAGACCTTGGTGTGCACATCTATAGACCCTTGAAGGCAATAGGGCAGTGAGGAAGGGTGGGTAAGAAAGCAATAGTTACCTTTACCAATCAAGGCTGGGAGGTTATGATGGAGCTGTACAAAATGTTAGGTAGGTTGCAGCTGATTAGAGAATATGGCAACCAGAACTGCTCAAAGGGTGTGATTGTACTGGAGAGGATGCAGAGGTGATTCATCAGAATTCTGGATTGGAGTGTTTGTTATGAAGACAGATTAGATAGGCTGGGGCAGAGAAGGTTGAGGGGGGCCCTGATTGAGGTTTACAAAATTATGAGGGGCATAATAGGAAATTGCTCTTTAGTGTAGAAAGCCATAACCAGTTTTAAGGAGGAAATTTAGAATGGATTTAATGTAAAAAATGCACCCAGAGAGTGGTGGGATCTGGCCTGAAAGGGTGGGAGGCAGTAACCACCACAACATTTATAAGTATTTAGATGAATACTTGAAATGCTATAGCATCCAAGGCTACAGGTAAAGTGCTGGGAAATGTGATTAGAGTAGGTGGGTAATGGTGACCAGTGCTGACATGGTGGCACTCTCTAGTGCTGTAATAATGCTCTGTGACTCTATACATGAAGTTATATATATATTCAACTATTATATGTTATTTTCAATTATAATTTGTAATCTTTCAGTTTAGATATGATGAATATATAAAATATCTTCAAGAACCCTTATAATTAGATATTGTGAACTACCCACCTGTCATAACAGATAGATTCTGACCATTAAAAGTTTCAACAAAATATCTACACTTGTGGAATTTCATGGCATTTATTGTTCAATGTAAGTTGTGACTCCTCACTGCACCCAAAATTTATTCTAATATTCTAATAATATTACAAGGCAATTCCATGTTGTGTAGGTGAATCTCTCCCTCACCCTCTTTTGCTCTGTCACAGGGCTGAGTATAACTTTCCCCATATGTGGCAAATGCTGATCAAGAGCTTAACAGCCCATGGAAGTAGCTCTTGGCTATGCGGGGCTAAAATGGAGTAAAATAAAGCATGGGATTGGGGTCAACAACTTGAAGTCATGGCAGATTCCTCAAAACATAAAACAATAACAAGTCATTGAATATGGAGATCCCACATTTTATAAATGATTTCCCAAAAATAGAACAAAGCTGATGCACAAATATGAGTAACATAAATTTATCTACTTAATATCTTAACTGACAGTGGACAAATGAATTTCAAACAAACACAGTAATGTCCGATTTCAACCCACAAGAATCCTATTTTATTCTCAGGCTACCACAGGACACTTAACCACAGTAGATCACACTCACAAATTGTCATTTTAGGCATGTAATCCAAGCTACTTTTTATTCCATGATTCATAGTCTACCTGTATAATGAAGGAGGAGAAAGTGAGGTCTGCAGATGCTGGAGATCAAAGTTGAAACTTTATTGCTGGAACAGCACAGCAGGTCAGGCAGCATTCAGGGAACAGGAGATTCGACGTTTCGGGCACAGGCCCTTCTTCAGGAATGAGTAGAGAGTGTTCAGCAGGAGAAGATAAAAGGTAGGGAGGAGGGACTTGGAGGAGGGGCGTTGGAAATGTGATAGGTGGAAAGAGGTCAAGGTGAGGGTGATAGGTCGGAGTAGGATGGAGGCGGAGAGGTCAAGAAGAAGACTGCAGGTCAGGAAGGCGGTGCCGGGCTGGAGGGATTCGGCTGAGACAAGGTGGGGGGAGGGGGGATGAAGAAACTGGTGAAGTCCAAGTTCATCCCCTGTGGTTGGAGGGTTCCCAGTCGGAAGATAAGACGCTCCTCCTCCGACCGTCGCGTTGTTGTGGTTTGGCGGTGGATGAGTCCAATGACCTGCATATCCTCGGTGGAGTGGGAGGGGGAGTTGAAATGCTGTGCTACAGGGTGGTTGGGTTGGTTCGTCCGGGTGGCCCAGAGGTGCTCTCTGAATCGCTCCGCAAGTAGGCGGCCTGTCTCCCCAATATAGAGGAGGCCACACCGGCTGCAGCGGATGCAGTAGATGATGTGGGTGGAGGTGCAGGTGAATCTGTGGCGGATATGGAAGTTTCCTTTGGGGCCTTGGAGAGAAGTGAGGGGGGAGGTGTGGGCGCAAGTTTTGCACCTCCTGCGGTTGCAAGGGAAGGTGCCGGGAGTGGAGGTTGGGTCGGTGGGGGGTGTGGATCTGACAAGGGAGTCGCGGAGGGAGTGGTCTCTACGGAAAGCTGATAGGGGAGGGGAGGGAAATATATCCTTGGTGCTGGGGTCTGTTTGGAGGTGGCGGAAGTGACGGCGGATGATGCGCTGTACATGGAGATTGGTGGGGTGGTAGGTGAGGACCAGTGGGGTTCTGTCCTGGTGGCGGTTGGAGAGGCGGGGCTCAAGGGCGGAGGAGCGGGAAGTGGAGGAGATGCGGTGGAGGGCACCGTCGACCACGTCGGGGGGGAAATTGCGGTCCTTGAAGAAGGAGGCCATCTGTGTTGTACGTATTTTGAACTGGTCCTCCTGGGAGCAGATGCGGCGGAGACGAAGGAATTGGGAGAATGGGATGGCATTTTTACAGGGGGCAGGATGGGAGGAGGTGTAATCCAAGTAGCTGTGGGAGTCGGTTGGTTTGTAGTAGATGACCGTGTTGATTCGGTCGCCTGAGATAGAAACAGAAAGGTCTAGGAAGGGGAGGGAGGAGTCCGAGACTGTCCAGGTGAATTTGAGGTCGGGGTGGAAGGTGTTAGTGTAGTGGATGAACTGTTCAACCTCCTCGTGGGAGCACGAGGTAGCGCCGATACAGTCATCAATGTAGCGAAGGAAAAGATGGGGGGTGGGGCCAGTGTAGTTGCGGAAGATGGATTGTTCCACATACCCTACGAAGAGGCAGGCATAGCTGGGGCCCATGCGGGTGCCCATGGCTACTCCTTTTGTTTGGAGAAAGTGGGAGGATTGGAAAGAAAAGTAGTTCAGGGTGAGGACCAGTTCGGTCAGTCGAAGGAGGGTGTCGGTGGAAGGGTACTGGGTGGTACGGCGGGAAAGGAAGAAGCGGAGTGCTTTGAGTCCTTCGTGATGGGGGATGGAGGTGTACAGGGACTGGATGTCCATGGTGAAGATGAGGCGTTGGGGACCAGGGAAGCGGAAATCCTGGAGGAGGTGGAGGGCGTGGGTGGTGTCACGAACGTAGGTGGGGAGTTCTTGGACTAATGGGGACAGGACCGTGTCGAGGTATGCCGAGATGAGTTCGGTTGGGCAGGAGCAGGCTGAGACGATGGGTCGTCCGGGGCAGTCAGGTTTGTGGATTTTGGGCAGGAGGTAGAAACGGGCGGTACGGGGTTGTGGGACTATGAGGTTGGAGGCGGTGGATGGGAGGTCCCCTGAGGTGATGAGGTTATGGATGGTCTGGGAGATGATGGTTTGGTGGTGGGGGGTGGGGTCATGGTCAAGGGGACGGTAGGAGGAGGTATCTGCGAGCTGGCGTTTGGCCTCAGCGGTGTAAAGGTCAGTGCGCCAAACTACTACTGCGCCTCCCTTGTCAGCTGGTTTGATGGTGAGGTTGGGGTTGGAACGGAGGGAGTGGAGGGCTGCGCGTTCCGAGGGTGAGAGGTTGGAGTGGGTGGGAGGGGTGTGGGAGTTCAGGTAGCGGTTAATATCGCGGCGGCAGTTTGCTATGAAGAGTTTGCTGTATAATGAAGGCCATTATAGACAATACAATGTTAACATTTCAGAATCTATAAATCTGTAATGTTAATTGTTGCTAAGTAAGTAGTGAGACTGGACTTTCACTTTAGGTAAACCTGGATGCTCAAGATGTTGAGGACTGTTACCTGATTGGGTAGGAAAGTGTTATTGCACATTGGAGTGAAGGTGGGAGGATTGAGCATCAACTATTCTTAAAGATGTGATTTGAACTGAGGCCAGGAGGTGCCAAGCGAATGCCAGGACATAATTAAATTGACGTTATATTCCTTAACTGGAAGGCTGAGAATCAATACTCTGTTTCAGATCCACCACTGCCACACAGCAGCTTTCTGAATCCCATGTTATATGAGTTATGGAGTAATACAATCCTTTAGATTAAAAATAAAATACTATAAATGCTGGAAATCGAAAATAAATACAGAAAATGCTGGGGAAACTTAGTAGGTCTGGCAGCATCTGTGGAGACAGAACAGAGTTAATATTTTTGAGTCTGATATGATGTCTTCAGAACTATTCTTTAGGAGATTGTAACCTGATTTAATTTCAGACTACCACAGAATAAAATTGATCTGAGGCCTCTACTATTTCTAGCTTTTTCTTTACTAGGGCTTCACATTTGTAATGCATGCAATGTTTTGTCCAATATGATTTAAAGTTGTTGTACCTTGGTGGCTGGCCAATGCTATTTGATGTTGTTACCCTTTGAAACATTACTTTTCTGTAATGAGGCATATAGCAAGTTGTTTAAATAGACAGGTCAATTAAAGAGGTGCTTTGTAACCATGCAGAGATTTATTTTCACACTTAGTAAGGCCAGTGCTCCTCGGATGCTGCCTGACCTGCTGTGCTTTTCCAGCACCACTCTGATCGAAACAGTGCATATACCAGAAGATAATATGTGACTTCAAAGTCAGTATTTTAAACTAAATACCTTTTAAAATATTTTCTTGGGCTGCAAATGGCATCACTGTTCACATGCCTATTTAATTGTATCATTGCCAGCAATCTCCTCTTCTCCATTAAAGCATGTTTCTACAAAACTTATTTATTTGAAACACCAGAACTAATTCATGTTAGGAAAAGATTGTGACAGATAAATACTTCAGATCTGCTAACCCTGATGAACATGGAAGTTAGCATCATTTAAAACAATAGTGAATGTTGAATGGGTACGGTGAAAAGTAACAGATCAAGTAAATTCACAAAATCCCGACAGTGTGATTAGAGGCCATTTAGCTTGTTGGGTCCACACTAGCCCTCTGAACAGAATCCCAACTAGCCCCAGCCCCCTATCCTATCACGACAACCCTGAATTGATCACTATTTCCTCAGAACCGATTGGTGTTTAGAAATACAGTCTCAATGGGGTTGTCAAGCTTTTGATTGTTGAAGGGAGTCAGACAGAAATTTTACAGATTTTTAAAAATGTTTATTTGCTCTCCTAGATTATATAGCTGCTTGATGGATTGTGTTATGACATGGTGGTGAACCCTTCTGTTAATTAAACCAAACACCCAGAAAAGCTCACCTCACCTCATAATCTGTTAAAGTATGAGTGACAGAGAACTCCCAAATTCCATTATTTAAAGAAAACATATTACCATATTCTTTAACTCTAAGAGTGAACATAAACAACTCTAAGCCTCCTTTCTCCTAAGTATTTGTTATTTGCTTCCCACTCTATAACAATATACTGATCCCATAAAAATCCTGATTAAGATTACAGCTACTTAAGTTCAAAACCATACAATGGCTGTCTTCGGTGTCTGGCTGAAGATTTCCCTGTGTCATATTCTGTCTTTTACTGCAAAGGTGTTTCATACGAAAAAGGTACGTTTGATAGAGATGGTTTTGAATGGCAGTCTATCTCCAAATGGCAGTTTACTCTCTATTTTTAAAAATGCCATCTTCTTTATCACCCTAACATCAGATCATCCTATTGGTTTGAGGCTGGCAAAAACAATAAATTCAAAATTGATTGGGTTTTAGTATCCTGGGGCATAATTTAAACTGATTGTTTAAATTTAAATTGTTGTCAAAAAGCATCCAGAACCCAAGGTATCTATCTCACAGCCAAATGTACATATTTTCAATTTTCCAGTACACTAGCCAATCATATGACAGGTGCTTGTAAGCTCTCAGTGCAAAATAGCATTCATTGTTTCTTAAAGGTACAGTACATGCCTTCAACTTGATAAATCACCATGCTTCATGCATCACAATTGTTGAGGGCAGGCCTGATAGACCAGCTGACCTTAATGAGTGCCTTTTTGATACCTAAAACTGCCAGGTTTGGTTTTAAAATAAGCAAGATAGCAGATACACGATTGTGAGTCCATGTTACCCATATAAAATGAAACATAAATCCTTGCAACTACAGGGATGTTATAGACCCATGAGCCAGTATATAAAGAGTCATGTTGTAACTCTTTGTGGGCTGCACAGCGGCTCAGTGATTAGCCCTGCTGTCTCACAGCACCAGGGACCCATGTTTGATTCCACCCTTGGACGACTGTCTGTGTGGAGTTTGCATATTCTCCCTATGTATGCGTGGATATCCACCGGGTGCTCCGGTTTCCTCCCACAGTCCAAAGATATGCAGGTTAGATGGATTGGCCATGCGGAATTATCCATAGTGTCCAGGGATGTGTCGGTTAGGTGTGTTAGCCATGGGAAATGCAGGGATAGGGTAAGGGGATTGGTCTGGGTAAGGTGCTCTTACCCAGAGCACCTGGGTAACGTTGTTACCCATGGTAACGTTGTGCCGAATGGCCTGTTTCCACATGTATGGATTCTTTGTACCTGTACATAATCACATAAACATGAAGGATTCTTCTACTTCCAGCATGGCTAAGGATTGATAATTAATATGTTTCCCCCGTAACTTTGAAGGTTGCTGTTGACAAAAACAATACACATTGAACTAACCCCCTCTCATTAGGTGATGTTTACCTGTCAATTGCTTGATTTATTTTGATACCATAGACAGCAATAGGGAGGGGAAGGATTCAGAGCATTTTGTGTATTCTGTCGATGTGCTACTTGCTGAATTTTTATCTTGACTTATTATTTAACAGTGGATCATCCTTGAATCATCAAATATCTAAAACTTAATTTAAATCTGGCATAAGGGAGGATGGGGTAAAGTGAGAGCGCTTTGGAAGACATTTACTTAAAATAAATCTTAGCCTCAGCACTCATTGCACAGGATCAAGACTGTGTCCTGAATCGTTTAGCGGGAACAATGTTTAAGTCACATTCCATGATAATTGCTTCACCTCATTTCTGTTCCAAGGAACATGCCCCTTCTTCTGCTTATCTGTGATTTGTCCAGTTTATGTATTGTCCAGCTCATTACTTTCTAAATACAGCTCATACTAATCCTTCTGTCTAGTCAGCTATTGTTTCCTAGAAAGTGTGCCAGGATGACTGAGTAATTTATGATTTCAGGTGATAGCTGGACTTCCCATGGCCTTGATGAAAAATAACAAATAACAGTTGACAGCCTTATTCCAGCTCAGCTTCCACATATGCCTCTCTCCATTCAACGCACACACACTTCTCTGTCACATTTCAGTTTTAGTATCTGGAATGTGTCCTAAATCATAAAGGCTGGCATCACCCATATCATTATTTTCTGGAATTCTCAATGTCATATTCATGTCCCATTGAACTATATCAAGAATTCAATGCAGCAAATAAAGCAATGTCAGCTTAGAAATGCATTTGTCATGAGATGGAACACATTAGCTCTTACTGCAGGAATAATCTGCTGAAACTTAGAACTTTCAAATTTGCATTCTGCTAAACTGTCTGTCCTAATTTCTAATGATTAAAGGCAGACCCAGCCAGTCTGGTCAACATTGAGCATAGACCGTCCCAATAACGTGTTGGGAGTATGAATCAGTCATGAGACGGTGTTGTCATTGCTCACATTTTAACAAGTGTTGATCTAGTCCAGTAGCAAAAACATGGATAAGGTTTATAGCAGTAGATAAGCTGAGGCAGTGATCAAGGTAGGCAATATTATAGAGGTAGATGTTGATTGTCTTTGCGACATGGAAGACATCAGGTTATGAAGCAGAGTTTCCAGTCAAATTGAGGTTAGAGTTCTGAGGAAGGGTCACTGGAGCGGAAACATTAACTCTGATTGCTCTTCACAGATGCTGTCGGATCTGCTGTGCTTTTCCAACAATTTCAGTTTTTATTTATGATTTTCAGTATCCACACTTTATTTGCATTTTATGTGGTCAGAAACAGTCTGATGCAGCCTAATACAGATCTGGTTAATATTGTCACTTGTACCCAGGTACAGTGAAAAGTAATAGTGGCTGAGATGGACAGTTAATAATTGATTGCCGAGCTGGACAGTTAATAATTGATTGCCTACAAATTCCATTTCCTCCCAAAGATGAAGAGTAATGCTGACATAATAATTTTATGTAGGTAGACAAGCAGGAGGCTGGAAGAACAAAGCAAGCCATGCAGCATCAGGAGATGAAGTCAATATTTCGAATGTAACCCTTCTTCAGGGACCCGAAATGTTAACTTTGCCACCTCCTGGCTTGCTGCGTTCATCCAGCCTCCTGCTCGTCTATCTTGGATTCCAGCATCTGCAGATTTTTGTCTCTATGATAATTTTAGTGTCTGGAATCTTCATAATGCATGTCAGATGCAACCCATCATTAGACAGTAACATAACATCAATTAATTGGTCATTAAATCCATCCTAGGAGTATGACCTCTGGACACCACGCAGTTCAGTTTGGAATTGAGCCTGAGATTATTCCAGTCATATGTGACAGTGATAAGTTTTCATTTACTAATCTACCAGTTGGAATTAAATATCCACTCACTCAATGACTAATTGAAATTTGTGCTGCAAGAATATATTCACATTATTTTCTTTACAAAATGGAACTTATCCAAAGCTCTACTGCCTGCATTCCAATTCCAGCCTAATTCCATTGACCCATAACCCCTGTGTTTGCTGATCTACGTAGCTCCTAATTAAGTAACAGTCTGATTTTAATGCTTGAACTCTTGCATTTAAATCTCTTCATGCTTTCCCACTGCCCCTCACTCTACGGTCAGTAATCTCCAGCCCTGCAACATTGAGAAAATTCAATGCCTGAAACACTGGTCCCTTCTGCATACACTCCTGTTGCTGCCTTACTGTTGATGGTCATGCTTTTTAGCTGTCAAGGCCTGAGGCTCTTGAATTCTCTGCCTAAACCTTTCTGTCTCTCTCTCTCTCTCTCTCTTCCTTGAAGACATTCCTTAAAACATGTGGTTATCTGTCCTCATATCGGTGTCTCAGTCAATTTATTTGATTGTGCCTGTGATGCACCTCACAATGTATTACTGCATTAAATACACTATATAAACGCAATTGTGGAATTCTTGTACTGCAGTGGTAACTTCCTCACAAGATCAAAGTCATATCTGTTCCAAAGGAGTGTAACAGCACAAGTGAACAAGTTGATTTGAAGATATATATAAATGCAATTGTAACTTGACAAGAAATGGTTTCATTCAACCTAACTTTGTTGCATGCAAGCTGAAATCCCAGATATGGTGCAGTTGAGCAAATTCTGCAATTCAACCTTTTTCACAAAAAAAGTTTTACTTTTAGGGGGATGGATGTTTTGAGTACCAGAGAGCACAATTTTATCAGATACAGCATTAAAAAATGACAGGTATCTTTTGTTAGCTGCCCCAGATTATGCCGGGCTTTTCCATTATATCCTTGAATATGTACACTAGAGTTGGTGCAGACACAGGAGTGAGAATACAAAAAGACTGCAAGGTGTCTTCCCAACTTATCCTGTCACTTTTCTGGTAAGATGATCAGTCATTCCTCCAGTGAAGGGTGTCTAAAGAAACCCAGTGGTGAAGTGTGCTAAAGACCTCTGTAGACCAGAGGACCAGTAACATCCTGGGGATGATTTGAAATTGATCAGGAGTCCAGGATTAACATTAATAGACATATCTATCCCATCCCATCCCACCCCAGCAACAACTGCAAAGTCACAGTGAGATGTCCAGGAACATAGCTAAAAGCATCTCTGGGAAGCACCTACATAAGTTTTACAAAGTTGGTTTGGCATTTCCAGTACTTCCATGCATATTTTACCACTGAATGTTGTGAAGGAGTATTAATACTTGTTAACTATTTTACTTATGTAGAACAGCTTGTAGTAACAGGTACTTTCCCTTCATAAATTATATCTTCTTAAATATTTTCCTTGATTCTTGCTCCTCCTTATTAGGTGTTTGCCTTCATGACACAACAATTGCAAGGAGTTGTTGATTACGATAATCATGCAAGACTGAGTGCTGGATTAAATCTTGTTCACTACACTAGAAGCCCACACATATATTTATGCAGGTGCAAACAGCGGCAGCAAAACTGACCCAAGATGTAGAGATAAGATATGAGGAAGTTAAGTTTAAGTTCTACGGCATGAACAGATGGTAGTTAACAAAGCAGAGACAGACAAGTCATTCACATTTCCATTTTAAAAATATGGACAAAGCAAATCCAGAATATTAAGACAAGGCAATGGAACATTTAAATGAGTAAAAATAATATTTAGAACTAATATTGCAAAGAGGTGTTAAGCTCAAGTTTGGCCACTCACAACTATGTCACTTCTTAACCTTTGCCATGTATAATCCATTGGCACTGTAATGTATTGTGTAATATCACATGTTGACACATTGTACATTCTTCAGTTTCATTAGCTCGAGAAGCTCAAGCCTCTTCCTAGATTCTAGTGCACTGCTAAAAGAGCTCTACCTTTTCAGCAGTACCATCACTTACTTGACACAAACAAGATTGGGAGTATGTTCAATTTTTATGGTTTCTCACAGAGCTTGGCAATTATGCTTTCCTAAACTAATATCAGTAAAAGCATATCAACTCATCTTTCATTTCATTGATGGTTCAGTGTAAACATTGCATTTCTAAATAATTGCAATAAGACCCTTTAAAATGCTCGAGTCAAGATTTTGAAGGGTAGAAATATGGAGCTATATCTTGCTATTTGAAAAATCTCAAACAAAATGATTTGAACTTTTAGGATATTACAGCATCGCATTTAATGAAATTTTATTTATGATCACAATTCACTTTTACTTACATAATACATTTATATAGAAAATCAAAGTATATCTATTTACTGCACCACGTGGAAAATAGTAAGACAGGTTTACAAACTCAAAATTGCAGTTTATCTTCTTACTGCAATTTAATTCAATATTAAATAAAAAAAACTGGACCTTTTTATTGTACATGTAATACTTGAATGCTCTCCACCTTAACACTAGGCACTTGGTCGTGAAGCAGCACTTTAGTTTCCTGCCTCCAAGAAGCAAGACATGCAGAATTGTAGGTAAATATTTCAGCTGTGGCTTTTAGAGTAATCTGTCTGCCAGGATCTTTCCTCTGTCAAGGTTAACCACTCTTATGTGGATCATTCACACATTCAATTGTTCAAAGTGCATTTCCACCGAGTCCCAATTTGTTCATAGTTTCTTTTACCAGGAGATCTCCTCCAAGTTGGCTTTTGGGATATCTTTTGTCATACGTGATAAATTAGCATTGCTTTGCCAATGTTTCCCAGATACTTTGGGAAACTGCTGAAAGTGACTTTTCCAAATGGTAGCATTTCCCTTTTTCCCCCAAGCCCACTCCCAAACCTAGGAAAAGTTACGAATGCTGCTACATCTGAAATATTGGAAACTCGATGTAGCTTAGCTTTTAGATTACTTGATGGTTTGGAAACAAAAGCCACGTTGCTTCAGAAGCTCCTTTCAGGAAGACGCTGGCCGTTTTCTTTGCTAAACATTAAGTGCCCCCAGTTAGAAAGCTGTACTGGCCATACTGACTGATCCCAGGAGCATGTGCATACTATCCAATGACTCTTCCATCTGTTTGTAGGCAACTTTACCTTCTTCACCTGTCAGAGCATTGGGAAAAAAAAATCACTTTATATAGATGACAAGAACAGTAATACATAAATCACAGTAACTGTAGGTAAGATGGGAATGGACGGATGTACAAAGTGAGATTGGATCTGTTGGGATTATATTTATTAGATGTAGAAGAATGCAGGTAATCTCATACAAGCCCATAAAATTCTAGACAGAGAAAATGTGGGAAGATGTTCCTGATGGCTTGGAAGTCCAGAAGCAGGGGTCACAGTTGAAGATACAGGAAGGCCATTTAAAACTGAGCTGAGAAATTTCTTCCCCCTAAGTGGTGAACCATTGGAACTCCCTGTCACAGAAGGTGGTTGAAGCCAAAACATTGACTATTCTCAAGGGGGAGTTAGGTATAATTCTTAGGGCTAAAGAGATCAAAGGGTATGGGGAGAAAACAGAATATTGCGGTGGATGATTGGCCATGATCATATTGAAGGACAGAGAAGGCTGAAAGGGCGGAATGGCCTATTCCCACTATTTCTGGGCTACTTATCTGCTTTTCAATGTGCTCATCTGACAAGGACAGTCATTCAGTTTAATGTTTCATCTGAAAGTTAGCATTTCAGATAGTACAGCAATTTCGCAGAATATTAGGCCTGCATTACTTGATCATGCTCTTAGATTGTGATTCAAAGAATGTTGTCTCACTCAGTTGTGTTATCAAACTAAAGTTGACACCTTGAACAATGCTGTGGAATTCCTCCCCAACAATCTCGTTCACTTCACTTCCCCCTCTTGTATTATCAAGATTTTGATGAGTCCCATATCAATCATCATATGGGACTCATCAAAACAAGAACCTTATATAAAACCAAGATAATTTAAGTATGTATAACAGTGGCAGTGAATAAACGGATACAGTGGAAGAAATAGGATGGAGTATGGACATTGGATTTAACAGAATCACAGAAATGTTAGGGCACACAAAGAGGCCATTCAGCCCATTATGCTTAAAATGGCACTATGAAACATACTTGAAAAGCCAATCTCCTGCTTTTCAAGATGGACTAAATACCAGTTTCATCAAAGAAAATGCTTCTTTAACCAAAACGTACAGTCCATGAACATCAATTGAGGGTGAGTATTACGAGAACTTAATGTGAGTATATTTTTATCACTGTCATGGTATGAGTGAATCTATCTGTTCCAAAACATTGGGCCATTTTCTAAAAATTTAGTGTATGGATGTAGGTTTGCTCGCTGAGCAGGAAGGTTTGTTTTCAGGTGTTTCATCACCATACTAGGCAACATCTTCAGTGAGCCTCCGAATGAAGCTTAGTGTGTTTCAAATAGTGAGGCAATCAAACCTGATTTTTGTTAAAAGTACAACTGTGCTCCATGATTCACATTGTGGGCACATTTTGGATCTAGATTTATATTATTAGAACTTGTTCAGACATCCACCTAGTTCTACTGATGATCAGAGTTTGGTCTGAGAACCAGGGCCTATTAAATCACCAAACATCACATTCTCAATTATTGGAAAGGATCCTGAGGATAAATAGGAATAGACGGAAAAAGAACAGAATCAAGAAATTTCCCTGCAGGTCACAAAAGTGATGACCTCTCAAGGTAACTTCGCTTCCAATTTGACCAAAGGTCATATTAAATCTTAAAAATGTGTAAATTCTTAGCTTTGTATTTTTAATTTAGCTTAAAGCAATTTAAAACAAAATCAGACAAGATATCAGCAGTTCATAGATCTCCTCCAGTTATTGACGAGATACACAAAGGTGAAGCACCCAGTAACTTGTCCCATCAGACACTGAACAGAATTAAATTCACGTAACATGCAAGTACTGAATTTGTAATAACAACTACAAACCTTACCAAAAGATAGGAGGGTCTGTTTAGCAACATCACGAACTTCTTTATCAGTCTGGCAAAGGTAGACTAGTTGATCGATACTCTCTTTGGCCTGAATAAAACAAATTAAGTTAAAAGAAAAATCTCAGCAGAATTCATGATCTTTACTAATCCTAGAATTAATCAATTTATCGTTTCTTTTGCCAAGATAATTTTCAAAACTCAAATGGTTTTCTACAATCCATTTCCATTTGTTGCAAATAGGAGGTTTTGGGTATGACTTTGTATCAGAAATGAACTGAAGGGAAGCAAGGAGAAACAGCAGACTATTTATAGGTAAAGGAGTTTAATTAGATAGCTGGGAAACTGAAGAAAATAACAAATTCATAAGTAGAAAAGTGCTAATTATGCATTTCATTGTACTTCTCAAAATCTGCACCAACTCAAACAATCTGGTTACCTCGATGACCAATCCTGATACAGGTGGTAAATACCGCAAAGTACCTTGATCAGGCAGAGTCAGCATGGATTTACAAAAAGGAAATCATGTTCAACATATCTACTGAAATTTTTCCAGTAGAATGGATAAAGGGGAGCCAGCAGATATGGTTTACTTTTAGAAGGCTGTTGATAAGGTCCCACATAAAACGCTGACGGGAGGATGAGCTGTGAGGAGGAAGCAGAGATGCTAGAGTGTGATTAGGACAAGCTGTACAAGAGGGCAAAAACACAGTAGATGCAGTATAATGTGAATAAATGTGAAGTTATTCACTTTGGGAGGAAAACACGGGAAGGCAATTATTCAAATGGCTATGAATTGAGGGGGGAAAATGTGCTACAAAACGTAGGTGTCCTTGTACATCAGTCACTGAAGGTAAACATGCTGGTCAGGTGCTGCAGGCGGTCAAGGTGACAAATGGTATGTTGGCCTTCATAGCCAGAGGGTTTTAATTCAGGATCAGGGACGTCTTGGGCAATTATACAGGGTCTTGATGTACCACACTGAGAATATTATGTTCAGTTTTGGTCTGATCTGAAGAAGGATATTCTCTCTCTAGAGGGAGTGCAACAAACTGATTCCTTGGATGACAGGAATGACATATGAAGAGAAACTGGATTGGTTAGGTCGATAGTCACTGGCAGTGAGAAGCGTGCGGGGGAATTCAGAAACATTTTAACAGGACCAGACTGGGTAAGTGCAGGATGGCTGTTCCTGATGGCTGGGTAGTCCAGAACCAGATGTCACAGTCTAAGGATATGCAATATGCCATTTAGGTCTGAAATTTCTTTACCCAAAGCCTGGTGAGCCTGTAAAGTTTTCTGCCACAGAAAGGAGTTGAGGTCAAAACATTGAATGGTTTCAAGGGGTCAGTTAAAGTTCTCAGGGCTAAAGAGAAAGCAGGAAAGGTTACTGAATTGGATGATCAACCATCATCACATTGAATGGTTCAGAAAGCTTGAAGGGCCATATAGCCTGCCCCTGCTCCTACTTTCTTTGATTCTATCAGCATGTAGTACTGAGCAAGGTTTCTTGTTTTAGGTATTTTGCTGCCACCCAATTCTCCCTTGTTTTGTCTTGGACCTACATAATGATTAGTGGTAGAAGATACACTAAACATCTACAGAACAGGCACTATTCTTAGATAAAGTGGTTTATTGTAATGATAGTAGTCATACTTATTATTACATTTGTTCAGATAAATTTACTAGGACTTGAGAAAACTGGTATGGATCCAGCTGCTCTCTCTATAGTAGAATTTGTCCTGTGTGTGACATCAATGGAATGGGTGTAGCCATTGTAATATTGTCATGAACTCCCTTAAGAAGCATTACCTTATGAATCAACTTCAATCACTCAGCTCACTTGCACTACTGTGTGCCCCCAGTTAACTTAGGAGAGGGATGAGAGGGCATTCACTCTTATAAGCACTGTCAGTCAACCCTACAGGACATAGGTACTCTCATTTACAATGCACAAGTAGTGCCTTCCTCCCCTCCGCTCAGGGCAGGTACTTGTAGAATACATTCCTTTGCTGAATTGCTGCTCATCAAAAGAGTCTTAATGATGGTTTTCTACATTTCCCGTTCCTACAGAGCAATTTGCAGGCATTTGTCAAGCTCTTCTCTCATTAGTGCATTAATTTTCTGAACTTTCTGTTCAATTTTGCTTTCAGTTCTGATGAAAGGTGCTCACTCAAAACTCAAACCTGTCTCGATACTATAGATATTGGACTGGTCAGCTGTATACCTCACTCATTGCCCATTAGAATTCAAAAATATTATAAGGTCCTATCACTTCCCAAAAAGAAGAAAACTGAAGAAAAGCTAAAAATAACCAGCCAAACATCCTGGAGAGAAAATTCCATAATCTGCGATCATGATAGAGACCAGTAACTTGCTTAATTCTTTTTTAAATGACCTGAAATTTCAACTGTTTCTCTTAATCGTGTGGCATAAGGTTGATACTTTATGAATTGTTCCTGTCCTTTAATCTAATTCAGTTATTTTACAAGACTACAAACATGTATATATTGTAAGTGGTAAACTGAGTTATACATTGGAAGCTGCAGAAGCAGGTTGATATCCCAGAAAGACATTTTGAAAAATAATCACATTCTTGTTTTAAAAATTCATAATAGGAGCATGCAATATTGAGAACTGGGTCAGGTATGAGGATAGCTTTTTCTGTTGCATTTAAAGCTGATCATTAAACAACCTGATATATCTACACAGTAATTCAGGAATTAGTGACAGCGGCAAAATTACTTTTCAGTCTTCAGTTATTGTCATTTTCAGAGGAGCTGAGTCAGTATCATTATGGCTCTAAGGGTACTTACAAAGGAAATGTCAAACAATTATAGGCCAGTCAGTTTTATTTAAGTGATGGACATGTTGTTAGAATGCAATCTTGAGATCTCAGATAAACTGTCACTTAGAAAGGCATGGACAAGTCAGAGATAGTCAGCATGGCTTTGTTAAGGGAAAGTCATGCCTCGCAAATTTGATTGAAATCTTTGGGCAAATGACAAGGAGATCAATGAGAGTACTGCAGTGATTGTTATCTATATGGATTTTAGTAAGGCATTTGACAAGGTTCCACATAGCAGACTGGTCAGAAAAGTAAAAGCCTAGGGATATAGGCTGATGTGTTGAATTGGATTCAAAGCTGGAAACAAAGGCTTATGGTCGATGGCTGCCTTTGCAGATGGAAAGCTGTTTCAAGTGGTGTTCTGCAGGGCTCAGTGTTGAGATTCCTGCTGTTTGATTTATACATTAATGATTTAGACCTGAACGTGGGGTGCACATTTGGGAAATTTGCAGACAACACAAAAATTGGCCATGTAGTGGATAGTGTAGAGGGTCGCTATAAGCCCCGAAGTTATATACTGTAGATGGGTTGGTGGCGTCGACAGGAAAGTGATAGATGGAGGTCAGCTCTGGTAAATGTGAAGTAACGCATTTAGGGAGGTCAAACAGTAAGTGGGAATACACAATAAATGGGAATATGCTGAGAGGAGTAGTTGAAGTGAGAGATCTTGGTGTCCAAGTACACAGATCCCTAAAGGTAGCAGTATAGGTGAACAAGGTTGTAAAAAAGGCATATGGAATACTCTCTTTCATTGACAGAGGAAAAAAATACAAAAATAGGGATATAATGTTGAGACTGTATATCCACTGATGAGGACACAACTGGAGTATTGTGTGCAGTTCTGATCACCTCATTACAGGAAGAATGTAATTGCTCTGGAGAGAGTGCAGAGATTTATTAGAATGTTGTCAAGGCTGGAGAATTATATCTACGAGGAGAGACTGGATTGGTTTCCCTGGAACAGAAAAGGCTTAAGATGCAGGTGGACTGGGTAAATAATGTTGCTAGTGGATCTAAAGAAAGGGAATTCATGCAATGCTTACAGGATGGCTTTTTGGAACAGCTTGTCATGGAGCCCACAAGAGATCAGGCTATTCTGGACCTAGTGCTTTGCAATGAACCAGACTCTATAAAAGATCTTAAAGTAAGGGAACCCTTAGGAAGTAGCGACCATAATATGGTAGAGTTCAGTCTGGAGTTTGAAAGGGAGAAGGCAAAATCGGATGTAATGGTGTTACAGTTGAATAAAGGTAATTATGAGGGCATGAGAGAGGAACTGACTAAAATAGACTGGAAGCAGAGGCTAACCGGGAAGACAGTAGAGCAAAAATGGCAGGAGTTTGTAGGTATAATTGAGAACACTGTACAGAGGTTCATTCCCAAGAAAAGAAAGATTAACCGGGGAGGGATTAGACAACCTTGGCTGACAAAGGAAGTCAGGAAATGTATTAAAGAAAAAGAGAGATCCTATAAAGTGGCTAAGAACAGTGGGAAATCAGAAGATTGGGAAGGATACAAAAGCAAACAGAGGATAACAAAGAGTGTAATAAGAAATGAGAGGATCAAATATGAAGGTAGGCTAGCCAGTAATATTAGAAATAATAGTAAAAGTTTCTTTCAGTACATAAGAAACAAACGACAGGCAAAAGTAGACATTGGGCCACTTCAAACTGATGCAGGAAGCCTAGTGATGGGAGATAAGGAAATAGCAGGAGAACTTAACAAGTACTTTGCGTCAGTTTTCACAGTGGAAGACATGAGTAATATCCCAAAAATTAAAGGGTGTCACGGGGCTGAGTTGAGTATGGTTGCCATTACGAAAGAGATAGTGCTAGAAAAGTTAAAAAGTCTTAAAATTGATAAATCTCCTGGCCCCGATGGGATACACCCGAGAGTTCTGAGAGAGGTGGCTGAGGAAATAGCAGAGGCATTGGTTGAGATCTTTCAAGAGTCACTGGAGTCAGGAAAGGTCCCGGATGATTGGAAGATGGCTGTTGTAACCCCTTTGTTCAAGAAAGGATCAAGGCAAAAGATGGAAAATTATAGGCCAATTAGCTTAACCTCGGTTGTTGGTAAAATTCTAGAATCCATCATTAAGGATGAGGTTTCTAAATTCTTGGAAGAGCAGAGTCTGATTAGAACAAGTTAACATGGATTTAGTAAAGGGAGGTCATGCCTGACAAACCTGTTGGAATTTTTTGAAGAGGTAACAAGTAGGTTAGACCAGGGAAACCCAGTGGATGTGGTCTATCTAGACTTTCAAAAGGCCTTTGATAAGGTGCCACACGGGAGGCTGCTGAGCAAGGTGAGGGCCCATGGTGTTCGAGGTGAGCTGCTGGGATGGATTGAGGATTGGCTGTCTAACAGAAGGCAGAGAGTTGGGATAAAAGATTCTTTTTCAGAATGGCAGCCGGTGACGAGCGGTGTCCCGCAGGGTTCGGTGCTGGGGCCACAGCTGTTCGCATTATATATTAATGATTTGGATGAGGGAACCGGGGGCATTCTAGCGAAGTTTGCCGATGATACGAAGTTAGGTGGACAGGCAGGTAGTACTGAGGAAGTGGGGAGGGTACAGAAGGATCTAGACAGGTTGGGAGAGTGGTCCAGGAAATGGCTGATGGAATTTAACGTGAGCAAGTGCGAGGTCTTGCACTTTGGCAAAAAGAATAAAAGCATAGACTACTTTCTAAATGGTGAGAAAATTAATAAAGCCAAAGCACAAAGGGATCTGGGAGTGCTAGTCGAGGATTCTCTAAAGGTAAACATGCAGGTTGAGTCCGTGATTAAGAAAGCGAATGCAATGTCGTCTCTTATCTCAAGAGGGTTGGAATATAAAAGCAGAGATGTACTACTAAGACTTTATAAAGCTCTGGTTAGGCCCCATTTGGAGTACTGTGTCCAGTTTTGGTCCCCACACCTCAGGAAGGACATACTGGCACTGGAACGTGTCCAGCGGAGATTCACACGGATGATCCCTGGAATGACAGGTCTAACATATGAGGAACGGCTGAGGATACTGGGATTGTATTCGTTGGAGTTTAGAAGATTAAGGGGAGACTTAATAGAGACGTACAAAATAATACATGGCTTGGAAAAAGGTGGATGCTAGGAAATTGTTTCCGTTAGACGAGGAGACTAGGACCCGTGGACACAGCCTTAGAATTAGAGGGGGTCATTTCAGAACAGAAATGCGGAGACATTTCTTCAGCCAGAGAGTGGTGAGCCTGTGGAATTCATTGCCACGGAGTGCAGTGGAAGCCGGGACGCTAAATGTCTTCAAGGCCGAGACCGATAGATTCTTGTTGTCTAGAGGAATTAAGGGCTACGGGGAGAACGCTGGTAAGTGGAGCTGAAATGCGCATCAGCCATGATTGAATGGCGGAGTGGACCCGATGGGCCGAATGGCCTTACTTCCACTCCTATGTCTTATGACATGATTACTCTTCACAATTTTGTGTGCCTCAAAGAGAGTAGACAGGAGAAACCTGTTTCCCCAGCACAGAGTTCGACAACCAGGACACAGATTCAAGCTATGTGGCAGAAGGATGAAAGATGTGAAGAAAAGCTTGTTTACACAGAGGATGGTGAGTGTATGGAATTCACAGCCTGAATTGGTGATGGAGACAGAGACACTGAACTCTTTTTAAAGGTACCTGAATCTGCACCTTAAGAGTTGTAAGCTGCAAGGCTATGGGTCATTTGCAAGGACTAGATAGGGCATCTGAGTGGCTTTTTACAAGATGAGCTGAATGGCTCCCTTCTGTGTTGTACCATTTGTATGGTAGTAAATGTGTTTATTTTGACTAACTTAAACTGAAGTGCTCACACCTTTAAATGTGCCAGTGCTGTGCATCCTACTTTTCTCAGCTGTCCATCCTCATCCTCAAGCAGTTCCAAGTAACAAACCAGAGCCTAAAAACAAATGCACATGATTAGTCCATTGCACAAAACAAATTGTCTACCAGATTTCAGATTAATGCTGATAGAATCTAAGTCCAGATATTTTAAACACAAACAACCATTTTTCATGTCATTGATGAAGTGCTAACAAGGATCCGGCATTGTAAATCCATGAATCTCCGCACTTTGGTGGAGGACCCACAATACTTACATACCTTTTGTGACAATGGTATTAAGCCACCAGAGTCTTTTAATTCATTCAGATGTCTGGCTGGACTCAAACAAGATTTAGGTTGAAACAACATTACACCACAACAAGACATTAGGAACAGGGGGTAGGCTATTCAACTCTTCAAGAATGAACTAGCATTTCATTAGATTATGCAATTTAATTTGACAGCCTTTGCTCCACATTGTGCAATACTTTCACATAATAAATAACAATTAATTTCAAGTCTTCAAAGTCAATTTGATGCAACAACCAGACTATTGGAAAGTTCAAGATTTCTACTACTGTACATAAAAGAATGTTTCATGATTTCAATCCAAAATGGCTGAGTGCTATTTTAAGATTACTGCCCATTGTTCTTGGTTGTCCAAATAAAGAAAATAGTTTCTCATACACAAAACAAATTCTTTGCAGAATTTAAAGTTTTACATTAGATCATGATACATTTTCTATATTCAGGGGAACACAGTGTTACTATCAATGAAACCACTTTGCAATTGTATTGCTTTGGTACTATTAGAGTCTCACTTCTTAGGGACAATGCACTCTCACTACTGGCAACCTAACCTACTTGGGTACAAACACTAGCTCCGATAACAGCCTCACCAGTTCAGTTACAATACTGGTCCTCATATTAATTTCAAACACTGCTCCATAGTTGACAAATAAAAGACAAATACAGATACCCGTACAGATACCAAAGTTGTTGGACCTAATCAGCCAAGTTAGCAGTGAGCAAAGCAACTGCCTTTAGACTTAGCTACTAACTTTCTCTCTGAACTTGGAGTCTTCTGACAGGTTTTTCAGCACAGAGGCAACTGTGTTGCCGATCTTAGTGTTGTCCTCCAATAGAAGCAGACCCATGGCTTTCAGACCGTCCTTCTGGAGCTGGGTCCCTGAGAGATGTTTCAGATTCTTCAATACCACATCCCTATCAGAGGACTGTAGATTCTGAACCAAGAATACTGTGAGGAATGGGGAGTGAGGTGATGGGGAGAAAAAAAATCACAAAATAGTCATGGACATTTTCAATATCAGTAGAAAAAACACAACCTGATATCTCACTTGAGTGGCTATGCAGTATGTTTGTGACTGGACAGGATTGTTAGGTGCTTATTTGAGAGGTAAGCCTAAACTTGATGCTTTATGTACCCACACCTACACACACCCACATCATTACAGGCATTCTAAGTCTTTGTTTGCAATCAAGGTGGGGGTGTTGAGAGGGGAGGAAGAAGAAAATGCCTCATCTAAGTCAGAGATTTTGCAGCCAAGCATAATCCACGATAGACAAGCAGCAAGCCTGGCAGCATCAGGAGGTCAAGAAGTCAATGTTTCGGGTGTGTGTAGGGGGAGCTGCAGATAAAGGGGAGGTGGTGGAGGAAGGGTGGTGAGGTGGGGATAGGTGAAGTCAGGTAGAGGGTATGACTTGGTTAGTCAATGGGAGGAATGAATCTGGTTGGTAGCTGGAAGGAAGGGTTGATCAGAAGGAAGGAAGGTGTGTGAGGGTCTGGAAAGGGAGTTGGGGGATGGGGTTATTTGAAACTAAAGAACTCAATGTTGAGTCCTCTGGGCTGTAGACTGCCCAGGCAGAAGATGTGGTGTTATTGCTCCAATTTATGTCTGATTCATTGTGACATTGGAGGAGGCCAAGGATGGTCATGTCAGAAAGGGATTGGGAAGGCGAATTAAAATGGACGGTGACTGGGAGGTCAGGTCTGCGAACCCGGCTGTAATGCTTGGTGAAACGTGCGCTGGAGTTTACGTTTGGTCTTCCTGGAGGTAGAGAAGACCACACCGGGAGCACTGGATACAGTGAACTAGGTTGAAGGAGAGGCAAGTGAACCTCTGTCTTACCTGGAAGGTCTGTTTGGAGCCCTGGATGGATATGAGAGGGAGGTGGTGGGCTGGCAGGTTTTGCATCTTTTTCAGTTGCAGGGGAAGGTGCCTGGGGTTTTTTTGAGGGGGTTGGGGGGTGTGGAGAGAAACGCGAGTGGCGCAAACCAAGGCAAAGGGAACAGTCCTTGAGGAAGGCAGACGGGGTGGGGAGGGGTTGATGTTCTTTGTGGTGAGGTCTAGTTGGACTTGACATAAATGTTTAAGGATGATACGATGGATGTGGGGTGGTAGGTGAGGACAAGGGGGACAATCCATGAGTCTACATACAGTTGCATCACATAGACAGGCATGCACAAAAACCACATAGAAGTATAATCCAGGCAAAGACTTTTGTGAAACTAACATCAGGGCTGTTTTGTGTTGTTCTAAACCCTCAGCAACCATTTAAAAGAAACGTCAACCCTAACTGGAACATTTATTAATCTTATAAAACATGGAAATCATTCCAGGAATAAGTCACTGTATTGAGACGTTTCTGAGTTGATAGTTAATTCTAGAAAGCAAAATGCACTCATCATGGTTAACTGGACCCTACACAAATCTATCCAAAGCACTGGGGATATCAACTTGATAATATCCCCAACAATGTCAAAGTCGATCTGCATTAATGAAAACAGTGTACACCCAGGCAGTCCAGAATGCTGCTATAGGAAGGGTTCCTGTGAGCACAATGCCAATTTACTGTATTCATTATCCCTCCACTGACCTCCAGAGCTCAGAGATCAATGGGGGAATATCACAGAGATGCAATCCTTCTTACCAAGTCCAATGTTTTCTTCCTCATATCTAGGGTATGGATGGTCAGCAGTGACTGCCAGGTTGATCACCTGATAAGCTATACTGCAGAATTCTGATTGCTGCACAAACTGAATAGAGATTCAGAAAGAGACTTGCTGACACAAAAATGGAGGAGCACAAGGAGGAGAGAATTACTAATGCGAGGCTGGAGTTAGGGGTGAAGCTGCATAAAGAACATTAGAAAAGTACCTTCATCAGCTACCTCCATGATATAGGCAGGTAAGGAGGGCACATTCTGCTCCTCAATGTGATTCAAGTATTGGAAGATAGTCAGGAATTCCACATTTCCACTTCGAGCACGTTTTGGCAATGTTCTGTCCAAAAACCTCTCCACTAGTTTAATAAAAACTGTTAAGAAAGAGCAGATTAAATGACCGAATTGTTTTACTAAACGCATGATTAAAATCTGTATGCAGAGTAAGTGCCTCAGTCTGCAGCAGAGTCTAAGCTGAAATGTTTATTGAATATAGTTCTCTTTTTCAAAATCGCTTTACAGTTAAATTGATCATATTTGAAAGCAAAATAAATTGCTCAAATGGTCAGTTCTGTTTAATTTCGGAGTTAGGCAGTATGGCACAATGGAACATAGTTGAAATAAACCATTTGAATCTAGTGGCGCATCAGATAGAATTCACAGCTTATCCTCACTTACAGGTGGCTGAATCTCAGCCTATTTGCAGTGTAATATCATCTTTGGGACTCTAAGTGCCAGTGAACTTGGAGAAAATGTGAGCCCAAGACAGGGATAGAGCAGCTACCTAATTAATAAAGACAAAGTACTGTGGATGCTGGCGATCTAAAACAAAAACAAAGTGCTGCAGAAATTCAGCATCCCTGGAGAGAGACAGAAGGTTAACATTTCAGACTAATACGACTCTTCTTCAGAACTTGGCTTGCTAGCTAGCCTTGTTTCTCTCTAAAACTTATCTTTGATTGCAACCTGCACAGATTTAGTTGGGTGAAGTTAAGTCATCTTGATAAACCGCCCCCCGGACAACAAGCAATTATTACAAGACAAGTTGGATATATTTAGCAATTGAACAGAAAGGTGGCAGATGAAAATCAATGTGGACAAATGGAAAGCACATCAAAAATATCCAAGAAATGAATCTTACTTAAAAGGATCTTGTTAATGGACAATGAGATTGATCTAAGGGTCATTAGTGATACTAACGTGAAACAATTGCAACAATGTTTAGTGGTAACAAGTAAAAGAAAAATCAGAAATTAGGAGGAGATCGTGCTTTACTTCATAAAACACTGGTGCTGACGAAAGTAGAAAACTTTCAGTTGCCACAGCTATCGAGGAGCATCCAGAGCAATTGAGGAAATGTGGGGTTTGGATTACAAGGTATGATTACCTGTATGTTAATTGTGCAGAAGATACAGAAAAAGATTATTGAAAGGTGAAACTAACATGTGGAAAGAATTTTCTTTAAAATCAGGCTAGCAAGATGATGAAAGCAATTAGTTCTAATCAATGCAATTTCAATTTAGATTAATCTATTTCAGAAAACATTTTGGGATATTTTGAGTGGTAAGTATGAGAGTTTGAAATAAACAGCTGCCTTTAAAGCTATGGTTCTTAAAGATCTTCATTGCATTATATCGATGTCTGTGGAGATTGATAAAATTGCTTTAATTGTAATTTATGATTAATTAGGATGGTGCAGGAGGTTTCAACTTGCATTCCTTTCTCAAACCCTTTCAACCAGACTTAGGCTAAAACAGATCAAATTACATTAAACTAATGTAAGAAACAGGCCAGTCAGCCTAAATGGCCCACACTGGCATTTATGCTCCACATGACTCCTTCCACCCTCTATCAGTATAATCCCTCCTTTCATTTCTCTCTCATGGGCTTATTAGCTTTCCATTTTAAAAATATCCATACAATTTGCCTCAGCTCTTCATATGCTATTAAGTTCCATATTCTTATCATTCTCTAAACAAAGAGAGTTCTCTTCAATTTCCTGTTTGTTTTATTAGTGACACTCATGTTATGTCCTTGAGTTTTTGATTCCTCCATAAATGGAAGAAGTTTTGTTACAGTCACCCTCTCGAACTCTTTCAATATCATAAATTCCAAAATTGTGATGGAATCCCCTCTATTTGCAGCTGCAACAATACGCAAAAAGCTTGACACTATCCAGGACAAAGCAGCCCACTTGATTGGCACATCCACTTCTGCACCTTTCCAAAGTCTGCCTCTCAATCTGTCCCTCTTTGTCTCTGTTGCTTTTGGGGTGTCTATAAAAAAAACTCCCAATAAAGTGACTGCTCCTTTCCGGTTTCTGACTTCCACCCATAATGACTCAGTAGACAAACCCTCCTCGACAAATTCCCTTCCCTCCACCACCAACTCTCAGTATCAACAGTGTACACCATCCACAAGATGCGCTGCAGAAATTCACCAAGGCTCCTTAGACAGCAAGTTCCAAACCCACAACCATTGTCATCTATATGGACAATGGCAGCAGATACATGGGTACAACACCACCTGCAAATACCCCTTGAAGCTACATACTATCCCGACTAGGAAGTATATCACCATTTCTTCAGTGTCACCAGGTCAAACTTCTAGAATTCTATTCCTAACAGCATTGTGGATCTATCCAGTGATTCAAGAAGGCAGCTCAACACCACCTTCTCAAAGTATGGGAAATAAATACTGACCCAGCAATTAAATAAATAGGAAACAAAATTTCTACCAGGTCACTCCTTAGCCTTCTCTTTCTTCCTAAAAAATAAAATACACTCAGCTTTCTTCATGTGGCCTTAAAAATATATCCTCCAAGTTCTGTTATCATTCCTTCGAATCTTTTTGCACTTTTCCCTCTTCATCTCCGAGTAAGGATAGGGTGAAGTTGCAGTCAATGTGATGGGTGGAAGTGTGCCTATTTTAACGCAACTAGTGTCAGGAATAAAGGTGATGAACTTAGAGCATGGAGCAGTACTTGGAGCTACAATGTTGTGGCCATTATGGAGACTTGCATATCACAGGGGCAGGAATGGTTGTTGAATGTTCCGGGTTTAGATGTTTCAAAAGGAATAGGGAGGGAGGTAAAAGAGATGGGGAGTAGCACTGCTTATCAGTATAACAGCTGCAGAAAAAGAGTTAATCGAGTGGGTTTGTCTACTGAGCCATTATGGATGGAAGTCAGAAACAGGAAAGGAGCAGTCACTTTATTGGGAGTTCTTTTATAGACACCCCAAAAGCAACAGAGACACAGAGGGACAGATAGAGAGGCAGATTTTGGAAAGGTGCAGAAGTAACAGGATTGTTGTCTTGGTGACTTCAACTTCCCTAATATTGACTGGAACCTCCTTAGTGCAAATAGTTTCAATGTAGCAGACTTTGTCAGGTGCATCCAGGAAGGATTCCTGACTCAATATGTCAATAGGCCAGCTAGAGGGGAGGCCATATTGCATTTGGTGCTTGTCATCGATCCACATCAGGCGTCAGTACTCTCAGTGGGAAAGCATTTCAGTCATAGTGATCACAACTCCTTGACCTTGACTACTGTCATTGAGAGGGATAGGAGCAGAAGGTATGAAAAAGTATTTAGCTGGGGGAGATGGAATTACAATGCTATTAGGCAGGAACTGTATGGCATAAATTGGGAACAGATATTCTCAGGGAAATGCACAACAAAAATGTGGAGGTTGTTTATGGATCACTTGCTGTGCGTGCTGGATATGTTTGTCCCACTGAGGCACTGAAGTGATGGTAGGGTGAAGGAACCTTGGATGACAAGAGATGTGGAACATCTAGTCAAGAGAAAGAAAAAAGCTTACTTAAGGTTGAGGAAGCAAAGTTCAGGCAGGGCATTAGAGGGTTACAAGGTAGTTAGGAAGGAATTGAAGATTGGACTTAGAAAAGCTAGAAGGGGGCATGAAAAAGGCTTGGCAGGGAGGATAAAGGAAAATCCCAAAGCGTTCTACACTTATGTGAGGAACAAGAGGATGGCCAGAGTGAGGGTAGGGCCGATTAGGGATAGTGAAGGGAACTTGTACCTGGAGTCAGAGGAGGTACAGAAGGTTCTTAATGAATATTTTGCTTCAGTATTCGCTAGTGAGAGGGACCTTGTTGTTTGTGAGTACAGCGTAAAATGTTGATGTTAAGGAGGAGGAGGTGCAGGAAATATTTAAAAATATGAGGATAGATAAGTCCCCTGGGCTGAACGGGATAAACCTACAGGAAATGAGGGAAGAGATGGCTGCACCTTTGGCGATGATCTTTACATCCTCACTGTCCACTGGAGTAGTACCAGATAATTGGAGGGTGGCAAATGTTATTCCCTTGTTCAAGAAAGGGAATAGGGATAATCCTGGGAATTATAGACCAGTCAGACATATGTTGGTGGTGGGCAAATTATTGGAGAGGATTCTGAGAGACAGGATTTATGATTATTTGGAAAAACATAATTTGATGAGAGATAGTCAGCATAGCTTTGTGAGGGGTAGGTCATGCCTCACAAGCCTTATTGAATTATTTGAGAATCGTGACAAAACACATTGATGAAGGTAGAGCAATGAATGTGGTGTATATGGATTTTAGCAAGGTATTTGAAAAGGTTCCCCATGGTAGGCTCATTCAGAAAGTAAGGAGGCAATGGATACAGGGAAATTTGGCTGTATACAGAATTGGCTAGTCCATAGAAGACAGAGGATGGTAGTAGATGGAAATAATTCAGCCTGGAGCTCGGTGACCAGTGGTGTTCCACAGGGATCTGTTCTGGGACCTCTGCTCTTTGTGATTTTTATAAATGACTTGAATGAAGAAGTGGAGGAATGGGTTAGTAAGTTGCTGATGACACAAAGGTTGGTGGAGTGATGGATAGTGTGGAGGGCAGTTGTAGGTTGCAACAGGACATTGACAGGATGCAGAGCTGGGCTGAGAAGTGGCAGATGGAGTTCAACCTGGAAAAATGTGAAGTGATTCATTTGGAAGGTCAAATTTGAATGCAGATTACAGGATTAAAGGCAGGATTATTGACAGTGTGGAGTAACAGAGGGATCTTGGGATCCATGTCCATAGATCCCGAGAAGTTGCCACCCAGGTTGATTAGGGTTGTTAAGAAGGCGTATGGCGTGTTGGCTTTCATTAGCAAGGAGATTGATTTTAAGAGCCTCAAGGTTATAACACTTGATAGACCACACTTGGAATATTGTGTTCAGTTCTGGTCGCCTCATTTTAGGAAGGATGTGGATGCTTCAGTGAGGGTGCAGAGGAGATTTACCAGGATGCTGCCTGGACTGGAGGGCATGTTTATGAAGAAAGGCCAAGGCTTTTCTCTTTGAAGTGAAGGAAGATGAGAGGTGACTTGATAGAAGTGTACAAGATGATGAGAGGCACAGATAGAATGGATAACCAAAGACATTTTCCCAGGGCGGAAATGGCTATCACAAGGGGGCATTATTTTAAGGGGATTAGAGGAAGGTTTAGGGGAGATGTCAGAGGTAAATTCCTTACACAGAGAATGGTGAGTGCGTGGAATGCACTGCCAGAAGTGGTAGTAGCATCAGATACATTATGGACATTTAAGCGGCTCTTGGGTAGGCACATAGATGATAGTAAAATGTAGCGTATGTAGGTTAGTTTGATCTAAGAGTAGGATAAAAGGTTGGCACAATATCAACAGCCAAAGGGCCTATCATGTTCTGTACTGTTCAATGTTCTATCTATATCCTTTTATAATATGGAGTCCAGGACTGCACACAGTTTGCCAACTAAGGGCTGATACTTCAGGGAGGCAACGGTCTAGTGGTGTTGCTGGACTGTTAATCCAGAGACCCATAGAGTGTTCTGGGGATCTGGGTTCAAATCCCACCATGACAGATAATGGAATTTGAATTCAATAAAAATCTAGAACTTAATGATGACTATGAAACCATTGTCGATTGTTGGAAAAACTCGTCTGGTTCACTAATATCCTTTAGGGAAGGAAACTGCTAGTCTGGCATACATGTGACTCCAGACCCACAGCAATGTGGTTGACTCTTAACTATCCTCTGGGCAACTAGGGATTGGTAATAAACACTGGCCTTGCCAGAAACATCCTCATCACATGAATGAATTTTAAAAAATCATTTAGTTTCTCCTTTTCAAATTTATACCTTCAAAACCCCAGTGTTTGATTTTAAAAAAAATTTAAAATGACCTTTCAATCTGTGTTGCTCATTGTAATTATACGAATCCCTGGACTTTTTAAAAATATTTAAACTCTTATAATCCAAGCAATACGTTTGTGGCCTCATCATTATTCTAAAAGAAAAAAGCATTACCTCACATTAGTCTATAACGAAATAACTGTTAAATTGTCAATGCCGGCATCATTTCACAATCTTCCAGCATTGAGCTGGGGGAGTTTATACACAAAATGGCAATGTGACAAACATTGTCACTGTTCAGGAGATCCTGGGCTATTCATGTTCGTATATTTTGTCACATTCTTCCTTTGTGCTAACCACATCGGTGTTACTTGCAAAGTTGGAAATAAATAGTGGGCGGCATGGTGGCACAGTGGTTAGCAATGCTGCCTCACAGCGCCAGAGACCCGGGTTCAATTCCCGCCTCAGGCGACTGACTGTGTGGAGTTTGCACATTCTCCCCGTGTCTGCGAGAGTTTCCTCCGGGTGCTCCAGTTTCCTCCCACAGTCCAAAGATGTGCAGGTTAGGTGAATTGGCCATGCTAAATTGTCCGTAGTGTTAGGTAAGGGGTAAATGTAGGGGTATGGGTGGGTTGCGCTTCGGCGGGTCGGTGTGGACTTGTTGGGCCGAAGGGCCTGTTTCCACACTGTAAAGTAATCTAATCGAAAAAATAAATCTAATCTAATACTCCAACTTTAGGGTCCAAAACATTTACGGTAAATGTTAACTGTGTTTTTCTCCGCTGATGCTTCCTGACCTTATGAATTTTTCCAGTATTTATTTTTATTTCAGATTTGTAACATCCACAGTATTTGTTTTTGTGTCAGCACTGATCCTTGTGGAACAATATTTTCCATCATTTACCAACCTATAGCTGCTCTTAGCCACTACTGTTTCCTGTTCTGTAGTCAGTTTGCTATCCATTCTGCTATGTGTTTGCCCATTCGAAATACTTCATAATGAATCCATTATGTAGTACCTTATTGAAGATCTTACCAGAAAGTTTTATGGTTCCTGCTTAATATATATCAAAAGCTTGATCTTATTGTTATCTATTTCTCCAGCAAAAAGTATCTTCAACTAGAAGCTGTCCAGGTGACCGTGGCCACTAACCTGCTTCTGCTGGGCCAGAGTAGTGCTCGTTCACTTTACTCCCAAAGCTCGAGTTTAGCTTCTGCAGAACGCGCTGGACTGTGGCGCTGAACAGGTTCGGGCCCTCGGTACAGTGTGTCCAGAAAGAAAAGACTGTCTTATCTTTCAGCAGTGGCATGACTGAAGGGAAGCATGTATAGCAAAAAAAAAACAACTTAAGTGCCAACTTCCTTTCAAGGTTAGGTTTTAAATAAGAAAACATTAAACAACATATCCCTCCCACAACGATATTTGACAGATCTGTGATGAAACACTTGGCTTCTGGAAGTCTACTTCAGTTGTAACCGGTTTCCACCTCCTGGAGATATTTCACAACCCATTGCTGCCATTAGTCAAACAAAGCTCAGCCACCCAAACTTAGCCAATTAATTCAGAGAACAATACGGTTACTCAATTCATTCACACTTATTTTGATAAGAAAGATACCAAATGAAACCATAATGCACTCTATGGCCAACCAAATATTCTGAAGTACAGGCAATCTTGGAGCAAAGGTGTCAGCCAATTTGCACATAGCCAGCTCCATTAGAAAGTTAGTGACACGTAACAGATAAATCAGTTCTAGATGGAAGTCGAGAAATAAATATTGGACAAGACACTTTGAAACAGCTACACAGGATAGTGCATCCACCAAAGGACATTTTGAGCTTCAGTTTAATATTACAATTAGAAGTCATCAACTCCTTAGTACCGCAGAGTGACTCTGGAGTTTTGTACACAAATCTTGAGTAGGACTTGAAATTCCTGAAACAAAAAGGCAAGACTTCTGCAAGTGGTTACCATGACATTTCTCTTTCACAATTATGAGAGAGAAACAAAATTGATGGTGTACAACTGGAATAGGCTTCAAAGAGCCATGCGTTAATGCCGAATGACGTTTCATTTGAGAGGATCAACTTACCCTCCTCAGCAGCGTTTATGTTCCCGGCTTTCTCCTCACTCAGTCTGGACACTGTCTCTAGAACTTGCGCCTCTCTTAGAAGCTTGTCCAGTGCGTAAATCTCCCGGCATCGTAGTGGTCCATAGATACCCAATTGCTGCAACATGAAATGGATATTGACAACTTGCATGTATATAAAATGCATTTAAATCAGTAAACTGCCCCAAGGTGCTTAACAGAAACAAAAACATTGTAAATCTAAAAAAAAACATTGATACAGATTCACAAGTGGCGAGATGAGGAGAGATCACCAAAAACCTGATCCAAGCGGTAGGTTTTAAGGAGCACCTTAAGTGGAGAAGTTTAGAGAGGCAAATCCAAGGCAGCTATACAGTCAGAAACGTACAAGAGGCCAGATTTAATGGAACGCAGTTAACTTGGGGGCTATTGAAACTGGACAAGGTAACAGAGATAGGGAAGGCAGATGGATTTGAAAAACACAAGGATTTAAAAATAAGTGTTACTGAATGGGAATGGGTCAGCTAACACATGGTGATGTATGAATGACACTCATAATGAATTAAGATGCAAGCAGAGTTTTGGATGAGCCCAAGTCATAGAAGGTGGGAGGCCAGCCAAAAAAATACTGAAACAAACAAGACTATAGAAACAATGGCACGGATGACGGTTTTCAGCAGCAGAACGGGTAAAGCAGGATCAGAGTCCATTGGCATAGCAAAAGAGAGAAGCAGACAGTATGGGCAATTGTGCAAATATGTGGTCGGAAACTTCTTCTCTGGACCAACTCAACTCCAAGGTTGTCAGGGATGAAAATAAGAGGCAGGGAACCAAGTTTGTGATACGTACAAGCACAATGACTTCAGTCTTCACAATATTAAATCAAAACAAAATGTAGTTAGCATGTCCCATCCAGCTGGAGAGTGGAGGAGAGAAATCAGAGGAGAATACTGTATGTCGAAGACTGTAGCTAAGGATGAAAGGGATAATTTATTACCGTCACAATAATATAGGATGTTATTTTACATTAATAAGGGCTATTTTAATACTGTGGCTGGGCAAGAAACCTGATTGGAGGAATTCAAACATAAAACATTGTGTGAAAAATGAGCACAGCTTCAAAAGCAACAATTTTAAGGACTTTGAACAGGAAAGGGTGCTTGAAACTGGGAGAGCAGATGTAAGGTACAGAAAGATCAAGAGTAGCTTTTCCTTAAGGTGAATTTGTGAATACAGCAGCTATGGAGACTGAAGCTGAATGAATATTGAACTGAGGAAATAAAGTTGGCTGGTCAATGGTTTGTTTGGCAGAGTGAGTCAGCTGGGTCTCATGAACAAGATGATATTAAGAAAAACATTCCATTATCCCAAAAGGCTGGTGAAGGAATGTATACAGCAGAGGCAGCTGAACGGATAGTTTCAGTCTTTATGACAAAGATATGTAGCACCCTCACAATTTATTGTTGAAGATCAGGATGAAGGAGGCACCACAACACCAATTTCTTTTGATGAGCAAGTATATTGCTGAACGTCTCTATCACTGAAACATCATGTTTAAACAAAAGGTCAAAACTTAATCAACATTGCGTAAAACAATTATGGTAGATGTGTCTTTCACAACCTTAGTAAGCCTTAAAACAAATCAAAGCAAACAAAAAGTATTTTGAAATAAAATAAAATGTGCTGGAGAATTATTCAAAGAAGAATCATATCAGACTTGAAATGTTAACTCTCTCCACAGATGCTGTCAGACCTGAGTTTCTCCAACATTTTCTGTTTTTATTTCAGATTTCCAGCATCTACAGTATTTTGCTTTTATTGTACTTTAAATTTTAGTCACTGTTATTAAGTAGTAACAGCCAATTTGTGTGCCGCAAGATGCCATAAACAGCAACCAAATGGTTAAGGGGTTAATATTGGCCAGGGCATTATTGCATGGATTCTTCATAGAAGCTCAGGCAGGACCTTCAGGTTATATTTACACAATGTGTCCATAACAGTAAGATGGCAGGTTAAACATTTTGCATGATTTGGAGGAGCCGGTATTGGACTGGGGTGGACAAAGTTAAAAATCATACAACACCTGGTGTTCTGTGATTTTAAACACTCTGCAGGGTACTCTCACATGATTACTGGGATCACAGTTTATCTACATCAGAGTTTACCTCAGAATGTATCTACATATCCATTAAATCCTGTATCTACACAGGTTAGTGTACACCTCCGCTCTTCTTCAAATTGATGCCGAGTTTTTTTTAATGTCCAACTCAAGAGCTCATACATGTTCTAGATTTCATATTTCATCTGAAATATGGCATCTCTGAAGGAATGCCCTGTCTATACTGAAGTTTTAGCCTGGTTTATATGCTGAAGCTTCTAAAATGAATGGAGTTGTGAATTATCTAACTCAGTGAAGAGTATGTTACCACTGATTGTAGCAAAAGGTTGGGACTAGAATACCCAGAAGATATCAAAGTGACAAAATTTTATTCCAATTTAATCCTCATTTTTACAGGATTAATGTTGAAGTTTAAACCACAGACTAGACTTAGCTGGAGCAGGACAGTTCTAGACTTCTGGCAGAACCTGGAGCAAGTGAGAACTGATTAAAACATGGTGAGGATGACAGAACAACTGGCACCTTAGCATACCATGAACATAAATCACTGTGATTTACGATTGAGGAAGAAGACTGAGGAGGGGAGCAAATTAGAGTCAAAACTGATAAAGGAAGAAATACAAAAAGGGGAAAAATGGACCAGGGAAGGGGCAAGAAAGCATCTGGAGAAAAGAAGCTTTTAATAATCAAATTGACTACATAGAAGAATGAGATTGAATAATAGAAATTATTTCCACACTGAGACAAGTTAATTACCACTGCTGTAACGATTAGATTAGATTAGATTAGATTACTTACAGTGTGGAAACAGGCCCTTCGGCCCAACAAGTCCACACCGACCTGCCGAAGCGCAACCCACCCATACCCCTACATTTACCCCTTACCTAACACTACGGGCAATTTAGCATGGCCAATTCACCTAAGCTGCACATCTTTGGACTGTGGGAGGAAACCGGAGCACCCGGAGGAAACCCACACAGACACGGGGAGAACGTGCAAACTCCACACAGTCAGTCGCCTGAGGCGGGAATTGAACCCAGGTCTCTGGCGCTGTGAGGCAGCAGTGCTAACCACTGTGCCACCGTGCCGCCCACAATTATCGTATTGTGAAAATACATTTTGGCTCTTAGTTAACAAACTTTATGAAGTATTAATGTGTAATCCCAGAAATTCTTAAAAACAACAGGGAGGCAAAAGGCAAGATGCCATTTAGGCTGAGAAAATGGTAAGTGTAAGAAATAGACCAGCAAGTTTAGGATAATTGCAACAAATGACCTGTCTTATTGTTTAACTATGTTGGTTGCTGTGTTACACCATTAGTTTTCCAGCAAGCAGCATCCTCATATTTCATTTGGATTGCCTACATTCATATTACACCATTTTGTTCATTCGATTTGAAAAGAAAACTTAAATTAAACAACAGCCAAAAGTATGAAACCTACATTCTGAATGGAAAATTAAATTCACCTGCTGCAGCACTATATTACTCACCACAGGTGGTAATGTTGCAAAGGATAAAATAACTTGTGAAATCAAGTTAGAGCATGCCAGTGTCATCTGCTGACAGAATGCAGTACTGCAGAATAACTTCAGAACGGCTAAGGACAACTCTCAAATCAGAGCATTTATAGAGTCATAGTGATATACAGCACAGAAACAGACCCTTCGGTCTAACTCAACCATATCGCTGAGATATCCTAAATTAATCTAGTCTCATTTGCCAGCACTTGGCCCATATTCCTGTAAACCCTTCCTATTCAGGTACCCATCCAGATTACTTTTATATGGTGTAACTGTACCAGCCTCCACCCACTTCCTCTGGGAGCCCATTCCATACATGCACCACCCTCTGCATGAAAAGTTTGCCCCTTAGATTCCTTTTAAATCTTTCCCTTCTCACCTTAAACATATGCCCTCTAGTTCTGGATTCTCCCACCCCAGGGAAAAAACCTTGTCTATTTACCCTATCCATGCACTTCGTGATTTTATAAACCTCTATAAGGTCATTCCTCAAGGTCCGACACTCCAGGGAAAACAGCCCCAGTCTATTCAGCTTAGCTCTTTGGCTCAAACCCTCCAAACATGACAACATCCTTGTAAATCTTTCTGAACCTTTTCCAGTTTCACAACATCCTTCCTACAGCAGAGACACCAGAATTCCACGCAATATTCCAATAGTGGCGCAACCAATGACCTGTAGAGCTGCAACATGACCTCCTAATATCTACACTCAATGCTCTGACCAATAAAGGTAAGCACACCACTTTCACTATCCTATCTACCTGTGACTCCACTTAAGGAGCTATGTACCTGCACTCCAAGGTCTCTTTGTTCAGCAACACTCCTCAGGACATTATCATTACGTAAAGTCCTAATTTGTCTTTCCAAAATGCAGCACCTCACATTTATCTAAATTAAACTCCATCTGTCACTCCTCAGCCCATTGGCCCATCTGATCAAGATCCCGTTGTACTTGGAGGTAACTTTCTTTGTTATCCATTACACCTCCAAACTCACTAACCATACCTCTTATGTTCACTTCCAAATATTTATTTACATGACGAAAAGCAGATCCTTGTGGCAAACTGCTGGTCAGTGGCCTCTAGTCTGAAAAGCATCCATCCACCACCACCCTCTGTCTTCTACTTTTGAACCAGTTCTGCATCCAAATTGCTAGTTCTCCCTCTTTTCCATGTGATCTAACCTTGCTAACCAGTCTACCATGAGGAACCTTGTTGAACGCCTTGCTGAAGTCCACATAGCTTACATCCACCACTCTGCCTTTATCCATCCTCTGTTACTTCTTCATAAAAATCAAGTTCACGACACACGATTTCCCACACACAAAGCCATGTTGACTATTCCTAATCAGTCCTTGCCTTCCCAAATGCATGTAAATCCTGTGTCTCAGAATCCCCTCCAACATCTTAGCCATTGATGTCATGCTCCCCCACCTATAGTTTCCTATCTTTTCCTTACCATCTTTCTTAAATAATGGCACCATGTTAGACAACCCCCAATCTTCTGGTACCTCATCTGTGGCTATTTATGATACAAATATCTCAGCAAGGGGCCAAGCAATCACTTCCCTAGTTTCCCACAGAATTTTGGGATACATTGAATAGGAAGCCACTAATAAACGTGTACTTTCTTAGGCATTAATGCTCAAAATGCCAATTCCTATCAGGTGTTAATTTAATCTGCACTTACGTACGTGGACTTGCACAGAAGGGAAAAGATACATCATGGTCTCCTTTGACTTGCAAATAATTGCAAAGTAAGTACATTGTATGGGAACCACCCTACTTCACAAAGACAGTCTGTGCTATCTGTCAAAGATGAGCAAATAGCTACTTTAACAAAGAACTTGGTGAAATGCCCAAAGTTTCAGTAACTGCCAACACTGCAGATAATGAGAAGATCTCACATATTTACCAGTAGAAGTCTGCTGCAGTTATTCAAGTGTACGATTAGAACCTGGTCCAAGTATTCATTTCCTGTTGTCATTGGAACCGGACTCCCTTCGGAACCACTGCCGACTCCAGTATCCTCCGTTAGTGCTTCACTGGGCCCTGCAGCGAGCCCACGCACATTATTGCTGCGCCTGTCACAAGAAGCAGAAATAGCTTGATACAGCTTCACTTTCACAGGCTTTCAGGAGTTACACAGACAAACTGATCTGCCCATGACAGTGAAATCTTCAAACATATCTTCATAGCAAAGCAAAAAGATGCATTTATTTTGTGCTTTACAGTAGAAAATCGTGGCACTGGAAAAAGTACAGCAGGTCAGGCAGCATCTGAGGAGCAGGACAATTTTGTTTTGGGCATTAGCCCTTCATCAGGAATGTGAGGGGGTGGTGGTTTGAGATAAAAAGGGGGTGGAGGCAGGGTGGGGCAGCACGTAGGGATATATCGGTCCATCTTCCTTCCTGCCTATCCTCTCCACCCTCCCCACTGACCTATCACAATCATCTCCTACCTGCATCCACCTATCGCCTTCCCACCTACCCTTCCCCTGTCCCCACCCTCCTATTAATCTCTCAGCTCCCTTCCCCCTCCACATTCCTGATGAAGGGTGAATGCCCGAAATGTTGACTATTTTCTTTCCTGCTCCTCAGATGCTACCTGACCTGTTGTGCTTTTTCCAGTGCCACGCTTTTCGACTCTGTCTCTCCAGCATCTCCCACAGCAAGTTCCCAAAAACAGTGATGTGATAATGAGCAAATAACTTGAAGTTTTGTTATGGTGTTCCAGCTGATACATGTCCTTCAATCATCAGTGATAACTTTTGAAGGAGTTGCACTGAATCTCTTGCATCTACTTGAGAAGACAAACTAAATCTTGGATTAACATTGTATCAAAAAGATGGTGCCTCCAACAATGCCGTATTCCTTCAGTGGAATGTCAGCATGTTACCATCTGAGGCACAGATGACATTTTAGCACTTTCAATGTAGACAAAAACCCCACCATCACACGATAACACCATTTGGCACTGGGACAATTAAGGAGATGCTAGGGCAGATTTGTCAAAAGCTTGATGCAGGTTTTAAACAATTCTCTTAAAGAAGGAGGAAGAGGTAGAAATAGAAAGGTTTAAGGAGGGAATCAAAGAGCTTAAGACCTTGGTAGCTGAAGTAACCAATGGTTCAGCAATTAATAACGATGATGCGGATGATGATCAAGTTCAGCTCTCAAAAGCACTGTGGTGGTTGGAATAGGTTATAGAGGATAGAGAGTGGGACCAAGATTTATGGGATGAAATTAGGCCTCTTCAAACAGAAAATTACTAAACTATTTGTTGTGCTTCCAAAATTTACTACACCCATATCATTCACAGCACCACCTGTTATACATTATGTATGCTTCAGTTTTAAATGACAAGGCAATGATAGCTAGTTAAATGATAATTATTGGGCTTCAGAATGACATAGGCATAGATAGTGAGCTAGGCAGAAGCCCAGTGCAGACATGTGTAAAATGATGCACTTTGGGAGGCATAATATGGGAAGCTATAAATGACATTATTTTATAAAGTGCAGATACCAGAGACATTATGGTGTCCATTTTCATAATTCCTTGAACATGCTGGGACAAAATAATAATATGATTAAAGCAGCATATCAATTGCAGAGCAACAAATGTAAAGCAATAAAATCTGGAGCTTCATAAAACAATGATTGGGCCTCAACTATAGTACTGGAAACAATTCTGCAACCCCTCAGAGGAGGAAAAAGAGTGATGGAAAGGCTACAGCAGAGGACTACAAGGTCTAGGAAACGTCAAACATATAGATTGGTTTGGGAAATTAGGATTGTTCTCCTTGGAATAGAGAAGTTTAGAAGACTTAATAAAAAGATTTACAAGATGACGAAAGGTTTGATTAAGAAAGTCTGTTTCCTATCATCAATATGAAGCTCAATAACCAGAGGTCAGAATTTAAATCGTGGCAAGGACCTTGAGGGAAAAATGAGGAGAAATGTTTTATCTTGGTTTTGGGGATCTGGAATGCTCTACCCAGAGCAGTGGTGCAAGCTGATTCCATTAATTCTTTTTAAAAAGGATATGAGGAGGAACTTGCAGGATTATAGACCAAAAGCAAAGACGTGGCACAAAAAAAATATACTTTTTTCAAACAACCAGACGTATAATGGGCTCAATAGCCTCTTTGAGAGTAACGGGTTTCTATCACCTCCCTCAACATAGGCCTTGCCACAAGAAACATGCCATACCTTCCAATCTTCTCTGCCTCTTCTTCTGAGAATTCGGAATCCTCCATGTCGGAGGTGTTAAGGAAGTCAAAGCTCTCCAGTGCATGCTCCACAGTCAGGCTGATGCTCGAAGTTCTACTCCGGGTCACACCCTGCCTCTGCTGCAAAAAGACAATGCTCAAAATTCAACAAATACAAACAAACGTCCACCATCACAGAATCTACACTTCTATTTCTTCCTCCAACTAATGTGGTGTTCTTTGTCAGCCACCATGGAGAGCACTTTTTTGTCCCAAAAACCGAGCTTTGGGATTCAGCAGCCCACATCTAATCTTCACATTGATTTTCCTTGTTCACACAATCCAGCACAGAATTTCAAGTCCAAAGATGAGAAAATCTCAGGATTGCTCCGTTTATTGGGAGAAAATGGGATTGAAATGCAGCACAATTAAAAATTAGTTTGGTGTCTGCCCTTCGTTGGCTACTACGTGCATTAGGCTGTAACAGAATGGCCATTTAATAGTTGTATGAAATGAAGATCTCAGGGCTGAACCTCCAAGATTGAGTCAACTGTTATGATCATGCTATGCATTCATGATCATAGGAGCACGGTCAATACTACAGCTGACATCTCTGGAGACTGCAGTCATCTTTCTCATTTCTCCAAAATCTCACACAGTTCTGGCACTAGGTGGCAGTACAGGACTGAGGTCGGCCAATTCCATGTTGATCACAACAAAAATGCTTTTCAAACAGAACTTTTAGGTTTGTTCTTGGAAGACTTGGCATGCTTCCTGCGTCAACTTTTCTTTGTCAAGAAAAGTTGCATTTGAAAAATACTTGAGACACAATGAAAACGAACAGCATAATGACAATGGGTAGAAAATGCATCACTAAAGAGAAATGGGAAACAGGGACTGGATAGTGCAGGGTTCATATGTAGTGGATTGCAAACCAGTAATTTAAAGAGAAATCAAAGACTGTAAGAAAGCCAGATTGACAGCTTTCTCCCGAATCCCAATCCTGTTTTTTGCCCCTTATTCCAAGTACCCATCAATTAAGAGCATCCAAATTCCACTAATGATGGGGCAATTTCTTTCGAGGCTAATTAACATACATCAGAACAACATAGGACAAAATTGGATATCTGGCTGTGTGGCAGTACTCCAAACAGCATTCAATTACTGCAGAGAAAGTTCATTGAATGGCAGGGTTCGGGCAGGCCAGTACTCTGCAGTAGTAATCTGTAACCCACTATTAGTCTCATTTTACAGGATGTATGGTGTTGCAGATTGAAGTGTTCATTGTGTTGGTGGCTGTTTGTAAGCAGTCATCAGGGTTGATAGTTACTGGCAACATCAAGACAAATTGATCAGGAACTGCTGCAAAAACTGCAGCTTCAGGGACAAATTCAACGGCCAATGATCAGGAACAGCCACATCCAAAACGATCACCAGATAAAAGTAACCTCAAGAAACGAGCATCACCCAGCTCTTACTCCATTTTTCTTGTTTAATATATAGTTTGCGTAGGTATGTTTGACACATGATCTAGCCTTTGGTGCTGGCAGCACCAGTTACGTGAAAGCTGTTCAATAAATCTAACCACTTGTACAAGTAGAAAACAGATGCAGCTCAGTTGTCAGATAAGATTGGAGATGCAGGTGTTGGACTGAGGTGTACAAAGTTAAAAATCACACAACACAACCATTATAGTCCAACGGGTTTATTTGGAAGCACTAGCTTTTGGAGCACTGCTCCTTCATCAGGTGGTTGTGGAGTATAAAATGGTAGGATACAGTATTTGTAGCAAAAGTTGACAGTGTGATGTAACTGAAGTTATATGTTGAAAAAGACCTGGATTGTTTCAGTCCCAGTCATAGACATGTACAGCATGGAAACAGACCCTTGGATTCAACCCATTCATGCCAACCAGATATCCCAACCCAATCTAGTCCCACCTGCCAGCACCCGGCCCATATCCCTCCAAACCCTTCCTATCTCATCCAAATGCCTCTTAAATGTTGCAATTGTACCAGCCTCCACCACATCCTCTGGCAGCTCATTCCATACACGTACCACCCTCTGCGTGAAAAATTTGCCCCTTAGGTCTCTTTTATATCTTTCCCCTCTCACCCTAAACCTATGCCCTCTAATTCTGGACTCCCCAACCCTAGGGAAAAGACTTTGTCTATTTATCCTATCCATGCCCCTCATAATTTTGTCAGCCTCTGACGCTCCAGGGAAAACAGCCCCAGCCTGCTCACCCTCTCCCTATAGCTCAGATCCTCCAACCCTGGCAACATCCTTGTAAATCTTTTCTGAACACTTTCAAGTTTCACAACATCTTTCCAATAGGAAGGAGACCAGAATTGCATGCAATATTTCAACAGTGGCCTAACCAATGTCCTGTATAGCTGCAACATGACCTCCCAATTCCTGTACTCAATACTCTGACCAATAAAGGAAAGCATACCAAACACCTTCTTCACTATCCTATCTACCTGCGACTCCACTTTCAAGGCGCTATGAATCTGCACTCCAAGGTCTCTTTGTTCAGCAACACTCCCTAGGACCTTACTATTAAGTGTATAAGTCCTGCTAAGATTTGCTTTCCCAAAATGCAGCACCTCGCATTTATCTGAATTAAACTCCATCTGCCACTTCTCAGCCCATTGGCCCATCTGATCCAGATCCTGTTGTAATTAAGGTAACCCTCTTCACTGTCCACTACACCTCCAATTTTGATGTCATCTGCAAACTTATTAACTGTACCTCTTATGCTTGCATCCAAATCATTTATGTAAATGACAAAAAGTAGAGGGCCCAGCACCGATCCTTGTGGAACTCCACTGGTCACAGGCCTCCAGTCTGAAAAATAACCCTCCACCACCACCCTCTGTCTTCTACCTTTGAGCCAGTTGTGTATCCAAATGGCTAGTTCTCCCTGTATTCCATGAGATCTAACCTTGCTAATTAGTCTCCCATGGGGAACCTTGTCGAACGCCTTACTGAAGTCCATATAGATCACATGTACTGCTCTGCCCTCATCAATCTTCTTTGTTACTTCTTCAAAAACTCAATCAAGTTTGCGAGACATGATTTCCCATGCACAAAGCCATGTTGACTGTCCCGAATCAGTCCTTGCCTTTCCAAATACATGTACATCCTGTCCCTCAGGATTCCCTCCAACAACTTGCCCACCACCGAGGTCAGGTCTTTAGTTCCCTGGCTTGTCCTTACCACCCTTCTTAAACAGTGGTACCACGTTAGCCAACCTCCAGTCTTCCGGCACTCACCTGTGACTATTGATGATACAAATATCTCAGCAAAAGGCACAGCAATCACTTCTCTAGCTTCCCCACAGAGTTCTCGGGTACACCTTATCAGGTCCTGGGGATTTATCCACTTTTAACTGATTCAAGACATCCAGCACTTCCTCCCCTGTCATCTGGACATTTTGCAAGATGTCACCATCTATTTCCCTAAAGTCTATATCTTCCATATCCTTTTCCACAGTAAATACTGATGCAAAATATTCATTTAGTATCTCCCTCATTTTCTGTAGCTCCACACAAAGGCCGCCTTGCTGATCTTTGAGGGGCCCTATTCTGTCCCTAGTTACCCTTTTGTCCTTAATATATTTGTAAAAACCCTTTGGATTCTCCTTAATTCTATTTGCCAAAGCTATTTCATGTCCCCATTTTGCCCTCCTGATTTCCCTCTTAAGTATACTCCTACTTTGTTGTGGTTCTGTTCGCCCAGCTGGGAATTTGTGTTGCAGACGTTTCGTCCCCAGTCTAGGTGACATCCTCAGTGCTTGGGAGCCTCCTGTGAAGCGCTTCTGTGTTGTTTCCTCCGGCACTTATAGCGGTTTGTCTATGCCGCTTTCGGTTGCCAGTTCCAGCTGTCTGCTGCAGTGACCGGTATATTGGGTCCAGGTCCATGTGTTTGTTGATGAAGTTTGTGGATGAGGGTCATGCTTCTAGGAATTCCCTGGCTGTTCTCTGTTTGGCTTGTCCTATAATAGTAGTGTTGTCCCAGTCGAACTCCTGTTGCCTGTCATCTGCGTGTGTGGCTACTAAGGATAGCTGGTCGTGTCACTTCGTGGCTAGTTGGCGTTCATGGATACGGATCGTTAGCTGTCTTCCTGTTTGTCCTATGTCGTGTTTTGTGCAGTCCTTACATGGGATTTTGTACACTATGTTGGTTTTGCTCATGCTGGGTATCGGGTCCTTTGTCCTGGTGAGGTGTTGTCTGAGAGTGGTTGTTGGTTTGTGTGCTGTTATGAGTCCTAGTGGTCATAATAGTTTGGCTGTCAGTTCTGAAATGTTCTTGATGTATAGTAACGTGGCTAGTCCTTTGGGTTGTGGCATGTCCTCATTCCGTTGTCTTTCCACTATGACCACTAGGACACCTCAGTCACCTGCCCTGCCTTATTTCCCAAGAGTAGGTCAAGTTTTGCACCTTCTCTAGTAGATACATCCACATACTGAATCAGAAAATTGTCTTGTACACACTTAAGAAATTCCTCTCCATCTAAACCTTTAACACTATGGCAGTCCCAGTCGATGTTTGGAAAGTTAAAATTCCCTGCCATAACTACCCTATTATTCTTACAGATAGCAGAGACCTCCTTACAAGTTTGTTTCTCAATTTCCCACTGACTATTGGGGGGTCTATAATACAATCCCAATAAGGTGATCATCCCTTTCTTATTTCTCAGTTCCACCCAAATATTCTCTCTCAGCACAGCTATAATGCTATCCCTTATCAAAAATGCCACTCCCCCTCCTCCCTTGCCTCTCTTTCTAGCCTTCCTGTAGCATTTGTATCCTGGAACATTAAGCTGCCAGTCCTGCCCATCCCTGAGCCATGTTTCCGTAATTGCTATGATATCCCAGTCCCATGTTCCTAACCATGCCCTGAGTTCATCTGCCTTCCCTGTTAGGCCCCTTGCATTGAAATAAATGCAGTTTAATTTATTAGTCCTACACCTTGTCCCTGCCTGCCCTGACTGTATGACTCACTTCTGTTCTCAGCTGTGCCCATCTCAGATCGATCTCTTTCCTCACTATCTCCCTTGGTCCCACCCCTCCCACCTTACTAGTTTAAATCCTCCCTAGCAGTTCTAGCAAATTTCCCTGCCAGTATATTAGTCTCCTTCCAATTTAGGTGCAATCTGTCCTTCTTGTACAGCTCTGTTCTACCCCAAAAGAGATTCCAATGATCCAAAAATTTGAATCCTTCTCCCATACACCAGCTCCTCAGCCATGCATTCATCTGCTCTATTCTCCTATTCCTGCCCTCACTAGTTCGTAGCACTGGGAGTAATCCAGATATTACTACCCTTGAGGACCTCTTTAAATTTCTGCCTAACTCTCTCTAATCTCCCTTCACAGTCTCAACCTTTTCCCTTCCAATGTCATTGGTTCCAATGTGGACAATTACCTCCTGCTAGCCCCTCTCCCCCGTGAGAACATTCTGCACCCTCTCTGAGACTTCCTTAATCCTGGCACGGGGGAAACAACACACCATTCTGCTTTTTCTCTGCTGGCCACAGACACGTCTGTCTGTACTTTGGACTTGAGAATTCCCTAACACAATTGATCTCTTGGAAGGCGAAGTACCCCTCGTTGCATTAGAGCCAGTCTCAATACCAGAAACTTGGCTGTTTGTGCTATGTTCCCCTGAGAATCCATCACCCCCTACATTTTCCAAAACAGCATACCGGTTTGAAATGGGTATATCCACAAAAGACTCCTGCCCTAGGTGCTGACCTCTCTTACCCTTCCTGGAGTTAACCCATCTATGTGACTGTATCTGATTTCCCCCTTCCTATAACTGCCATCCATCACATACTGTTGCTGTTGCAAATTCCTCATTGCTTCTATCTGTCTCTCCAACCGATCCACTCGATCTGCTAAGATTCGCATCCAACAACATTTATTGCAGATATAATCCGTAGTAACCCTTAAACTCTCTTTAAACTCCCACATCTGACAAGAAGTACATATCACTGCAAAGGCCATTTTTGCTCCTTCACAATCTACAGACCCAGAAAATAACATTGTCTTACTCCTCTATAAACACTGCCCCAGGTTAAATTAATAGCTATGGCTTATATTTTAAGTTTAATCAAGAGACTTATCTCCAAAAACATATAATCAAGAAAGAATCCACTATACTCACTACTGCAGCCTCTCTCTTGGACAGACTTAAAACAACAATTAACTTATCTGATTCTGTGCTATGAACTTCGCCCAACAGTTCCTCCAAGATCAGTTGTTAATTTCATTGTTTGTTAATTTTCCCAGATGGACTCCAATGTCCAGCGATACACGAATTCAAACAGCAAAGGCGGTAACTGTGCAGGTTGTCTCTCTCTCCTGCACTGTCCTCACCATGTGCTTCCTTTGTCTGCTCTTCTCCCTTTTAAACTGCTGCTGTTTTGACTTTTTTTTCCTAAAGTTCCAAAACAATGCAACAGCATTTAAAACAGTAATTGCTGCTCCTGAATTCGAGGAAATCACCTCCAATACCCAAATACGTCAAAAAAGGAGCAGCTCTTACAGCCAGAAATTTTTCCCGTCCTCCATCTTGGATTACCCAAAATCCTCTTTTAAAATCATCTTTTAGAATGGGCATGTTGGTTTCAGTTCTTTCATATGTAAATTCCAGAACTTCCCTAAAGTTCATTTGAGAATATAACTTTAACAATTGGTGCCATGTTGGCCTAGATAATGCACTGAAGGTGTGAGGTGCACTATGTGAGGCTGTCTGTGCCCCAATGATTCTCATATAAAAAAAAGGGATTTACAGAATCTTTCATGGATTCCTGCAGATTTTGAGCAAAATAAAATGTAATTCTGCAAATACAAATTCACCCCACAAACGTGTGTGTGTGTGTGTGTGTGTGTGTGAGAGAGAGTGTGTGTGTGTGTGAGAGAGCGTGAGGGTATATGATTGTCTGCGAGACAGTGTGTATGTGAGTGTGTAAAGGGGTACAAGTCTGTGTGTGCGCGCGTGTGAGAGTGTGGGAGTGTACGATTAAGCGTATGAGAGACAGTTTGTGTATGACAGAGGGTCTGGTGAGGGTATGGGTATGTAGGAGTGTCTGAGTGTGTAGTGCAGTGGGGTTACCTATAGTGTGACATGAACCCAAGGTCCCGGTTTAGGCCAGCCCCATGGGTACCGAACTTGGCTATCAGCCTCTGCTCAGCCACTTTGCGTTGTTGCCTGTCCTGAAGTCCACCTTGGAGGATGGTCACCTGAAGCTCCGAGGTCGAATGTCCCAGACAGCTGAAGTGTTCTCCAACTGGGAGGGAATATTCCTGTCTGTTGATTGTTGTGCGGTGTCCACTCATCCATTGCCATGGCATGGTGGGAGATACTCATGTGACTTGGCCAACGTCATCCACTGCAGGTAAGAATGCTCTGAGGCATGGTATATTGGCGAGACTGAACAGAGGCTACGCCAGAGGCCCAGTCACCTTTGGGTGACCGTCCTCCAAGGCAGACTTCAGAACAGGCAACAACACAAAGTGGCCGAGCAGAGGCTGATAGCCAAGTTTGATACCAGTGGGGATGGCCTCGACCAGGACCTTGGGTTCATGTCACACTACAGGTGACCCGACTGCACCACACACACACACACACACATCATGCAGACCATCTTCATACACAAGCTCTCTCTCATATGCTCACACATTCCCACACGCACCCTCTCATAGACTTATATCCCTTTAGACACACACAGACTCTCACAGACATTCATACTCCGCCCCAACATACACCCACATGCACAGACACATATGTTTGTGGGGTGAACTTATATTTGCAGAATTACATTTTATTTTGCTCAAAAACTGCAGGAATCCATGTAAGATTCTGTAAATCCCTTTTTTAGATTAGAATCAGCCTGAATATTAGGGCACACAGACAGCCTCACTCAGGGTACCTGACACCTTCAGTGCATTATCTGGGCCAACATGGCACATATTGTTAAAGTTCATTTGAGAATGTAACTTTAAAAAAAGGTTTTGGGATTTACATATAAAAGAACTGAAAGCAACATGCCCATTCTTACAAACAATCCAGGTCTTTTTCAATATATAATTTCAGTTACATCACACTAAACTTTTGCTATAAATTCTGTGTCCTACGATTTTATACTCCACAACCATCTGATAAAGGAGCAGCGCTCCGAAAGCTAGTGCTCCCAAATAAACCCGTTGGGTTTACGAACCATAACCTGGTGTTGTGAGATTTTTAACAGTTGTCAGATAAACCCAAATGGTTCATTAATGACCTTCAGGAAAGGGAATCTGAAACCTGCAGCTAGCCTGGCCTAGTTATCTAGTTTAACACTATAAACATGGTTTGCATCACTTTCAGTCCCAACTACAGTGAACTAAACACATTCAGCCTTGCTAGTACCACCCACTGTCTCAAAATCAAATTAAAAATCAATATTGCTCAGCAGCATTAAATTCCTCAATGTTCCTCAACGTGTAATCACCAATCCCGACATTGTGGGATACTGAGAACCTGAACTGCAGAGAAGTGGAGGATAGTTAAAGTATAGCTTAGAATAAAGAATGGATTTGGTTACAAATCATATTCTGCAATTCAACAAAAAAAAGTCACCATAGTCCTACCTGACTATTAGTAATATACAGCAGCCGTCTCATTCGAAAGAGACACTAGTAGTGGTTTAACTTCAGGGTCATGATGCCTCATGCAAAGGAAGAGGTTGAGAAAGTCAGTCCTTCATGGTAACCTCAGCCAGTGTGGTAATTAAATCCATGCTGTTGGTATCACTTTGCATCACGAAACATTCATCCAACCAACTGAACTAACTGACCCCTCAGCACTAAGGAACACAGATAAGAATAGGCACAGGCCTAAATCATGGGATGAGTCCAAATAAAGATGCATTTAAACTATTCTCTTTCCAAATCACTACCAAAGGCACAAATTAGATTAGATTACTTACAGTGTGGAAACAGGCCCTTCGGCCCAACAAGTCCACACCGAACTGCCGAAGCGCAACCCACCCAGACCCATTCCCCTACATTTACCCCTTCACCTAACACTATGGGCAATTTAGCATGGCCAATTCACCTAACCTGCACATTTTTTTTTTGGATTGTGGGAGGAAACCAGGGCACCCGGAGGAAACCCACGCAGACACGGGGAGAATGTGCAAACTCCACACAAAGAGTCGCCTGAGGCAGGAATTGAACCCGAGTCTCTGGCGCTGTGAGGCAGCAGTGCTAACCACTGTGCCACCCATCTGACCAGCCTTATTAGTTTCAGCACTCCAGAAGTAATATTTCTGCTTCATTTATTAAAAAATCATATGCCAAAATATCAATGCAGACACCTGCATACAGTAATTACTGGAAATCTAACACTGAAGTGGGTTTTCAGTTATATTTAAGACTGCCCATGTCAGAAGCCTGGGTGTGAAGTAGCCTCTTCAACTTTCCACTCAACGAACACCAAAAGGTAGTGACATCTGTCCATTTCTTGACTAAACAATTGCTGTAAATGAGACACCTTAAAGTAACATGGCCTTTCATGGTTGGAGAAGAAACAAAATGAAAAGAAAGGCTCCTTCTGGATTTCTCCAATTTTAGCTGATCACAGCAGCAATCACTTTCTAATAGAACTGATCTTCTAAGAGCAGATGAGTGAAGACAAGAAAAGTATCACTGAATTGGGTGCATCAAATACGTGAAGCAATCAGCTGTAACTGCAGTAACATTCCTGACTCCTGAAACAACTGTTCTACTTGGAATTCAAACATTGAGTAAAGGATTAATATGGAGGGGAAAATTAGATTGTGACAGAAAGCAACCTAAAAATGCATGAACAGATAGTGAGAGTTTCTAGGTATTTAAGAGGGAAGAGTCTGGGTAATTCATGATGGAAAATTGGAAAATGGCAAATTAACTCTATCTTAGATAGAAAAGGTACGTTAAGGTCACCACATTCCTACCGGACTATAGGGTTGCTCTCTTATCAAAGAGATGCAACTGATAGTGGTTTAACTTGAGGGTCACCATGTCTCAAGCGAGGAGAGAGATTGAGTAGGAGCATCCTTCATAACTTCAGCAGGCATGGGAATTGAACCCATGTTGTTGGCACTTCTCTGCATTGCAAACCAGCTTTCCAGCCAACTGAGCTAACCAAAGCTGTGAATGTCATCTCCAAAACAAAGAGCAGCTAACTGGACATGGTTGGAAGGGAGGAACTCAAGAAAATTATAGTCACTAGCAAATTGAAATTGTAGGCAGACTAGATCCCAGATCCTGAAGAGCTTCACCCTAGGATCCTCAAAGAAGTTGCTTGCAAGACAGTTAATAGATTTGGTTTTGATTTATTAAATTTCCTGAGTTTTGGGGAAGATTGGAAAACAGGACATGTAAATCCTTTAATCAAAAAGAGACAGAGGCAGAAATCAGAAAACTACAGGCCAGTTAATTTAACACAGATATTATTAAAGACATTACAGCTGGTTACTTAAAAAGTTCAAGGTAGTCAGGCAGGATAAACGTAGATTTGAGTAAAATCACGTTTCACCAATTTTATTGGAGTTCTTTGAGGAAGTGACATACACTGTGGAAAAAGGGCAATGAGTGGATGTTGTAAAAGCCATCTTTTTATTTTACTTGATTTTTGTATTGTGGACTGAACTGGAAAAAGACTGCTTTATAACAGACTGAGGAAGGAATTGCTGTACTTTTTAAAAAAAAAACAAATTATTGAAACTCGTTGTAAATCATGTTTATATCATTAATTTGCAAGTGGTAGAGGAAGGGGGTACGAGATGGCCCAGCTCCAGAAGTTTGTGTACAAAGTGAGGTTTGGATGGTGTTGCTGGAATTTCCAAGGTCTGACAGCAGCCTCACTATCCTCTAACTGTAATCCATGGAGCGTGACCTGACGAAGATATTTAAAATATTAAAATGGTTTTTATTAGTTAGCTATAGCTAAGGATTCCAGAGAATCTAAAAATAATATGCTGGAGACCCAGAAATAATGATTATAGAGGCAGTTACACCCTTGGATTCGGTGACAAAAAATTTACATATACCAAATAAGAGGTGTACAGTTTTCTAAAGTGCATCATTACTATTGCTTAGATTTACATCATGCATAGAGTGGAAGCACAATTAACATATCACTACATAGATACTTTTATCTAATTATTTTTGAATTCTTTCAGCCCCTGCTTTTTAGCTGGTGGTTTACCCACTAGACAAATTGTGTGTTCAGGATTCCTGTGTGATCCTTTGGGTGATGAGGCCACCAGACCTTGGTATCCTAACCTTCCCTGCTGTAAATACCAGAATATACCTTTTCCTCATCCTTCTTTGGTACAGGCACCTTTGGTATGTCGCGAAGAGTGCTCATAATATTAGTAATTTTTCATTGTTGATAGCACGCCAATGCTACCTATATACAATATTCCTACGTCAACAGTTTGACAAGTGATTCATGGAGTTGTGACCAGTTGTAGATGCCAAAGACCAGCCGCCAGACAGCTATCCATTTGGCTCTGCGGCTTGTGGATGGGAACGATACACGCAGAAGCCTTCAGAAAGGGGAGTGTCTCTATCCAGAAAGATACCCAAAGCCTGAAGAAAGCCAGTTATTTTCTCTCACCAGTTACTATAAGTTGCTGCTTTTAAACTGATCTGCTTCTCCAGTGTCCTTTTTTTCCCCCAATCATACCACAATTTTTTTTTGTGTCTGTCTATACATGTACTTGGGAAGGTGGATTTAGAACAGGGCTAGTAGTAGAATTATATATCGGCAGTTCACTGTTGCTTACCTGTGGTTAGAATTGTAATAAAGAGTTATACTTCTTAAGTACAGAAGCTAATCCACATTTTCTGTTACCCTGGGTCAATCCAACAGGCAAAGTGGAGATTTACTGTATTTTGATTATTTTTTTTTAAAACTTGTGATAACTCCAGGAATAGCAGGGCTTGATTTCCAATGTTATGCCACAGTAAAGATTGACAATGTATTGCACTTAGAATTCCAGAAGGTAATTCAATTGGGCGGCACAGTGGCTAGCACTGCTGCCTCACAGCGCCAGAGACCTGGGTTCAATTCTCGCCTCAGGCGACTCTCTGTGTGGAGTTGCACATTCTCCCAGTGTCTGCATGGGTTTCCTCCGGGTGCTCCGGTTTCCTCCCACAGTCCAAAAATGTGCAGGTTAGGTGAACTGGCCATACTAAATTGCCCGTAGTATTAGGTGAAGGGGTAACTGTAGGGGAATGGGTCTGGGTGGGTTGGCTTCGGCAGTCCAGTGTGGACTTGTTGGGCCGAAGGGCCTGTTTCCGCACTGTAAGTAATCTAATATGATAAGGTACCATATGAAAGATTGTTATGGAAAATAAATGCTCATGGTGTAAGGGATAATATATTAGCACGGAAAGAAGACTGGCTGGCAGAAAATGCAGGTATACATAAGTGGATTTTTACCTGCTTGGAAATAAATGGTGTGCCACAGGGAATAGTTCCGAGTTCTCAATGTTTTACTATTTATATCAAGGACTTGAATGAAGGGACCAAAGGTAATGGCAGCTAAATTTGCTGATGGCACAAAGTTTGATAGGAAAGTTAGTTGTGCTGAGGACATAAGAAGACTGTAAAGGGATATAGACAAGTTAAGTGAGTAGGCAAAAATCAGGCAAATAAAGTATCATGTGGGCAAATGTCCACTTTAGCAAGAGTAGTAACAAAGATGCATATCCAAATGATGAGGCTAGACAGCTTGGAGATGCAAAGGGATGCACGAATCAAAAAGGATAGTATGTGGGTGGATCAAGTAATTATGTTATAATTTATTGCAAGGGGAATTGAATACAAAAGTAGGGAGGGAAGTGTTTCAGTTATACAGCGTACTGGTGAGGCTAAATCTGGAGTACCATGTACGGCATGTTTCTCTTTACTTAAGAAAGGATAAAAATGCATTGGAATGAAAAGGGGCAGTCTTCTGTGGAAAGTTTGGATAGGATAGTCTTTTATCTGGACTTTAGAAAAGTGAAAGGTAACTTGATTGAAACATACGAGATCCTGAGGGATCCCAACAGGGTGATGTAAAAGAGATTTTCCTCTCGCGGGAGAATCTAGAATCAGGGTTCATGGTTTAAAAATGAGCAATTTATGTCAGAAATGAGAAATGTTTTTCTCTCAGAGAGTCTTTGGAACCCTTTTAAAAGGCAGCAGTAGTGGTATCTTTGACTTCTCTGAAGATAGTGGTAAATCGATTCTTAATAAGGAAGGGGCAAAAAGCAGTTCAATACCTTCTTGGGGGCCAATCAGGGATGGCCAACAAATCAGCCTTGTCAGCAACACCCATACCCCATGAAATGTTTTATTTTTCCAAAATGGTCCAAAAGAGAGACTTTTCAGCAACGCACATTGAAAAAGCCATCTTTGTTTTTTTCTATTCCTCCCCCATCATATGGGAAAAGGACAGGCAAACTGCTGGACTTCCTTTGTAAGAAAGTACTAACTGGTTACATTCCAGCAGGAATTTCTGCTGCGACTCTGAGGCTTGTAATTTCAGTTTATCATCCAGTCTTCAAATATTCACAGTCACAGCACAACAGCTGCAATTTCAGAAGCCACTACATCCCAAGTATCCTTTATATTGCCTCAGTGACCTCTGCACCACTGTCTCAATTCCTCCCACTGCTTCAGTTCAACTTAATGCACAGCCCATACAAATTGGGATCTCTTGCACTGACATCAAGACTTCGCAACTAGTGTAATGTCCAAGTTTGCAGTCATTTCCAGCTGATATTACTCAAATCATTCACTGGAGAGTGTGTGAGCTGCCTACACTAAATGGAAACTCACTTTATGCTTGTGTGAAAATGCTCTGCGATGTTTTACACTCACGTCGTTGGGAGAGTAAGATGCACAGAGTGGGGAGTTTGGGGTGAAAAAAAATCTACTTTTGCTGACTTCCTTGTCCTGTTTGCAACATGAACCAACTCCCTCGAAAAGAGAAGGGAATGAAATTGGGAATTTTCTAACTTTATGTACAGCCCAATCACTTTCTGAGCTTGCCAATACCGGGAGGGGGGGCGGGGGGGGGGATGGAAGAAAGTGGTGGCAGCAAGGCAATGGGTCAATGTTGTGGTGGATAATCAGAATTTGAGAGAGAGAAACATGTCAGCAATGTAAGTTTCACAGCAATAACAGTAATACCAGGAGAGGCAGAGAGCACTACAACAGAATAACTGTAAAAGGTGGAATCAGAGAAAGGGCAAAGTGAAGTCTAAATCATGGTTACACTGCATGTGAATGGATTACTGTGTCAGTGAGCTTAGTTGGCTGAATGGCTAGGTTTGCAATGCAGATTGACACCAACAGATGTGTTCAATTCTCACACTGTGGCGAGGTTACAATAGCGATCCCGCTTTCTCAACCTCTCCCATTGCTGAGGTGGTGACCTTCAGGTTAAACTCACCACCATCTGTCTCTTTCTCTCTCTGGAACTATGGCGGCTTTATCTATGTATGTATGTATGTATGGAGTATAGTTAATATGGTTGGGGAGTTAGAGGCCTAGAATATCTTGAGATTATGATGTTGTGGCAATAGTGAAGTCCTGGCTCAAGAAAGGGTAGATCCAGGGGAGAATATTCCTATCTGTACATGTTCAGAAAAGATAGGAAAGGAGGAAAAGGAAAAGGATGTTTCAGAGAGTTCAACGATAGATTTACTTTGGCTAGAGCTAAGGATTATGAAGGATGTAATTTCATCACTCAGTACAATCCACAGTAAAACAGCTAGTGGGAAGGGCATTGGGGAACAATTTTTTAACCGTCAAATCATTATAATCAGGGACTTTAATTACCTGTATATTGACTCGGATTGTGGTAACGTATGGAACAGCAAGGGAAATGTGTTCACCGATTATGTTCAGGAGGATTTCCTAAAACAGCATGTGACCAGCCCAACAAGAGGCCTAATTCTTGGTAGTAGGGTGGACCAAGTAGATCAAGTGACACTCATCACTGCATCATAAAGTTGAGAGTGACTGTCTAAAATGACGTTCTTCTTACTCTGGATTGATCAAACTGCTAGAGGAGAGAGACTTCAATTAGGGTAAGAGCTGGACTGGATAAACTGAAACCAAAGATTGGTGTGAGAAACAGTAACTAAACAATGGGCCACCTTCAAACAGATGATGATTTGAGAACAAAGTAGATTCCTTCAAAAGAGGGAGAAAAACAAATACAGAACTCCTTGATGATAAAGAAAAAAGTGCACTTATATAGGTGTCAGGTAGTAAATATTAGTTGAGAACCAAGCTAAATACAGACAATTCAGAAGGGAAGCTAATGAGTTTTAAGAAGATTTGAAGCTCAGGTTGAGGTTCTCGATGTAGGTTTGCTTGCTGAGCTGGAAGGTTATACCATAGGAAATGAGGCCACCACAGGAAATGACATCACAAACCCAAGGAAACCTAAACACAAATAGAAAGTGGGCCATGCCACCAGTGCTTCATCCAAAGGCTCACTGATGATATTAACTAGTATGGTGACGAAACATCTGAAAATAAACCTTCCAGCCAAGCGAGCAAACCTACATCCAGAAGGGAAGTGAATAAAGAAAGACTGGGAAAGGGAATATGAAAAACGTCTTTCATAAATGCATCAATAATAAAAATGTGATAAGAGGAGTTGGCTGAATTAGAGACCAAAATGGGAGTTACCCATATAGGCAAGAAGCATGATTGAGGGGAGTTAAACTGACACTCTGCATCTGCCTTTACCTAGAGGAACTGCCGTCCTTGGCCAACATACATGAAGTTCTAAATTTATCAATTTTAAATTGCCGAGGCACTAGCCATAATCTTGCAAACTTCTATGGATTCAGGGTGGTACTGAAACGTTGGAGAATTAGAAACATTACACCCTTGTTCAAAAAAAGGTCAGCCCGGCAATTACAGAGCAGGTTAATTTCAGTGGTGAGGAACCTTCTAGAAACAATTATTCTTCATAAAATTAATAGTCGCATGGAAAATTGAGGGTTGATTTGGAAGAGTCAACATGAATTAGTTAATGGAAGACAGTGTCTAACTTGCAGGAGTTTTTTGAAGAGGTAACAGAGGGTTACTGTTGACGCAGCGTATGTGGACATCCGAAACATGTTTGATAAAGTGTCACACTGCAGAGATGTGTGGCTAGTTATGGGTCATGAAATAAAGGGACATTAGCAAAATGGATGCAAAATTGGAAACAGAGTAATTATAAATGAATATTTCAGGCTGGAAGAAGATTTGTAATGGATTTTTCCAGAGATTGGTATTGGACTAATTGCTATTATAGACAAATGATCTAGATCTAACTGCAGTGAAGGAATGGCAATATATTTCAAGTCAGGAAGGTGACCACCTTATTCATATAGTGAATCCAGCTGAATGTCTGGTCAATGGATGTTGATAGTGGGGGATTCAGTGATGGCAACACCATTGAATATCAAGAGTAGTGGTTAGATTTTGTTTTACTTGAGATGGTCATTGCCTGGCATTTATATGGCACAAGTGTTACTTTCCATGTGTTAGTCTAAGCCTGGATATTGTCCAGACCTTGTTGGATTTAACCATGAACTGCTTCTGTACCTGAGGAGTCACGAATGGTTATGAACATTGTGCAATCACAGTGCGGTACAGCAACTGCTCTTCCCAGGATCACAAGAAATTACAGAGAGCCGTGAACACAGACCAGTCCATCAAGCAAACCAGCTTTCCATCATTGACTCCATCTATACTTCCTGCTGCATCACGAAAGCAACCAACATAATAAAAGATTTCTTGGTAATACTCTCTTCAACCCTCTTCTGTTGAGTAGAAGATATAAAAATTTGATTACACACGCCAACAGATTCAAGACCAGCTTCTTCCCCATTATCATCAGACTTCTGAACATTGTTAACATTGATCTCTCTCTCTCTCATTGCACCTTCTCTGTGGTTATAACACTATCCTGCAGCCTGTTCTGCTACCCTGTTGCACTTTGTGTGGTACAATCCACTCTAGAGTATGCAAAACAACACTTTTCACTGTAACACAGTCCATGTGACAACAACAAATCAAATCAATCATTAGTGTACATCCTCAATTCTGACCTTATGGAGGAGGGAAGGTCATCGATGAAGCAGCTGAAGATGGTTTGGCCTAGGACACTACCCTGCGAACCTCCAGCACAGATGGTGACCAAGCTCTATATGGCTGACCAGGGGAGGTCAGTGGCATCAGGAGGCAGTTTCGTTACATTGCGCTAAACTGGAGCGTTCCCAACAACCTCCACTGTCAGATACTGGACAGAACCTGAACACATTAGATGGCAGATCAACAAACAAACACTCAAAATCTATTCTAATACATTTGAAAAATGTCCTCATCATCTTTTAAATATCTACAACAGAAGTGGTGATAAAAGGATATGGCTTCCTTGTCACAGTTTAGGATTTTCTAAAGAAGATAGTGATAATTCCATAAAATGTTTTGGCTACCTTGACTGCACTCGAGAGATGTTATGTGTAGATTAACCCACAGAGTCTTACAGTTCACAAAGCCGCCTTTCATCAAACCACACAATCGGTTTCACATCCTCAAGACATCATTCAGCCTGTCAAAGCAGTTGGTACATGAAGCATTTCAGGTGATTCATAGGAGGGCCAGTTATCAGATCTCAGCACACTGTGTGGTCAATAAGCACCCTCACAATATATAATTATTTAAATAAATAGACATTCCATCTTAACATCAGAATAATTCACAGCTACTTCAGTCAGCAAGGCAAAGTAGTTGAGTCATAGAGAAAGCAAAACAGGTCCAAGTTTGGATCCACACTGAAATTGCTGAAGTAGGTTAGCAGGTCAGTCTTATGACGACGACGACAGGGGATAAAAGTTTTCAACTAATGGATCAGTCAAAAGGCTTTTTCAATCTTGTGTATATCTAAAAGACTGATCTGTGTACTAATCACAGCTTTAGGGACTACCTGGCCTAATCATCTTCCTCCATAAATTCACCCCCCACTACCTCTTGAGAAAACAAGTCAGTTAACTATTCCTATGTCTCTGTCAAAGAGGTAAATGGCCCTGAGGTGAATCAACTTTGCAATTACCCTTCTCACAGGGAATAAAGGGACAAAGTGGAAGGAGGAAAGCGAGGAAAAAAGGACGAAGGAGGAAACTGTAAAAACTTCATTTTCCTCCACCTAGCTCCTGTCTCTCTCTCTTTTTCTCTTCACCCTTCCTCTCCAGTACACTACCTCACATAGAGAAAAGCTAGTTCAAATCTTATCATCATTGAACAGCTGGGGTGTTTATGGACTTGTGCCTTTCCATTGCAATGGTCAAATCCAAGTTAAAACAGTCTCGTTCAATGATCAGATGCTGCTGAGTTTAATCAAATATTCATCCCGAGAGCTACTTCCTCAAAATATTATTCCAGCCACAAGTTAATGGTCTCATTTAATAAATAAGTAGCTTTCGAACATTTTTAAAGGCAAAAAGAAATGTCAAAATAATACCAATACAGGCTGGTGAAGTTGTCAGCATTCAGAGCAAACGAGGCACTGCTGACCATATAAACTGAAGCCTTGGGAGCCATCTTGGTCAGTTCACTCAGGAATACTACCAACTTATTCTTCACTACATTACAGCAGGGATTGCTGGCTTGGATTGAACAAGATTGGCTTCTACATAAGGGGGGAAATCTGCCCTGGTTAGAAACTTAACAAAGGCACAGCTGCCAGCTGCACAATAGAAAGTGAATCAATCCCCAGAAAAGTTATTACGCCCATCAGGTCAAGACAGGTCACTCTCTCAAAATACAGTACTCTCACCTTAACCTGCTCCAGTGCATTAGCAAGTGAAGAACAAAGTGAGACAATTCATTCTCTCCACCAGCCATGAGATATATTTATGTGTTTATAGCTGCAGTTGCTGAAATCCTAGCCAGCTGTTCATCCTCATAAATTTGCGCTCATCTTAAACTCTGCTGCCTGTATCCTAATACAAAACATTCCATTCACCCACCATATAAGACAACCAACATTAATCACTTGGCCAAACATTATCTTAAAATACCCATCCTTGTTGTCAAATCCCACCATGGCTTTGGCTAACTCTCTAAGATATCTCTGTGATCCAGTTCAGGTCTCTTGCATAACTCCAATTTTAATCACTCCCTCCTTAAAACCTATTTACTTTCTTCTTCTCTTCCTTCCAAGTTTTTTTGTCAACTATTCGTGTTGTGTTGAGTCTTTTGGTCAGTAAATCTTTAAGAGACATGCTCATGACATCATTACTATGTCACAGCATGTGACCTTACACAGTGTAGAGATTTCAGACTCCATCTTAACTTGGATCACTTGAAACATGACATGCTACTAGAAGCATGACCTCCTGCTCGTACCCGCTTAACTTTATCCCAAATATTGATTTGCTCATGAAAGTGATGTCTGTACATAAAACCCAGCTGTAACATCTGTTGGATCGTTCAATATAATGTTATCTACACCTCATTTATGTTACAAGGGATAACATAAGCATTGCTACATTAGTTAATGTATCCTACTGGTGACAAATCCTAAAGCATGGTCAGTAGCTCTAGCCATCTATAACATTTTCCAAGATCTCAGTGGTAGATATTTGGGAAAACAAACTGAAGCCCAACAGTGCAAGAGCTTTGGACCATTTTTTGGACAGAAAAATGGTCAGTTTTTCACCTTTTAAGTAGAGCCAGTTTCTGAGTACAGACAGCTGTAGAGATTTGTAGATTAATCACAAAAAAGAAGCTAATTTACTTCTGTTGGAATTTAAAATTTGAGACAAGAAATTTTTACAAGTTGTGTCAACTAAAAAATAACAACTGCAATCCACTTTTGAGCCAACACAGTGCTGTACATGACTGACAGCTGAAAGCCAAGTATACAGTGTTCTCGAGATGGATACAAAAGTAACACTCTCTCAGATCAGACAGTTGCAGAGTCTGTTATTACTGAAGTTCTTATTTTCCACTGACAAAATACAAGCGCTTTTAAAAAAAGGTTCAATTTTTCTTTTAAGGCTAAATAATGAAAAGGCAGCACCCTCACTATAAGACAGACATCCAGTGACACCCTTACTGAACTTCACCTATTCAAACATATGCAATTCTATTTTATAGATCAAGTGATAGACGATCCAGGAAAGAGATCCAAACACATTGCTAGACATCAACATGGAAGGGCTTGACAAATTAACAGGTTCAGTTTGTCCATGGAAAACCAGAAATATCCAGAAAAACTCTGGAAAGTTTTCAAAGATCTGCTCAAAGTAAGAAATAACTTCAGGCCCCAACTCATGTCATAAAGACCCACGAATGTGACCTTTCAGAGAGGAATTATCAGAGAGGCTCATTCAATTAGTGATTGCCTCTATACCGTTTAAATCCTTTAGGAAGGATCTTTTGGGCAAGAAAAAGGGTCATAATATTGAGGATGGCTGCAACACATATGAAACCATAGTGACAGACCAACAATTACTTGTTTAAGATACAGCTGACATAGCAACTATTGTTTTGGTAAAGAAAATGCACTAAACCAAAAAAGTTTGTAATAGATGTGGTAAAATAAAAACTGTCCAGCTTTTCACGACATCTGTAAAGCATATGGCACCAAGGCGCTTTGGGCACATGTGCAGGAAATCGGATTTCAATAGCCCAGCCATAACCCAGAATAAAATAGGTGACCATTAAGGCAGTATACCACCACAGCATCACAATACTGGCAGTAAGGAGAATGCTAAAAGAAAATACACAAGGACATTGATTAGGCCCAGAGTTAACTGACTGAAAGGCAAGTCTCAGGTGATGACTATGCTTTCCATTATTAACCTCACGCAATGTTAATCAATGGTATAAGACAACTAGTATCAGGATGACACATGTTGGGGAGGTAATTCCTGGGGAAGGGCTTATGCCCGAAACGTCGATTCTCCTGTTCCTTGGATGCTGCCTGACCTGCTGCGCTTTTCCAGCAACACGTTTTCAGCTCTGATCTCCAGTCCTCACTTTCTCCATGGGGAGGTAATGGCCTAGTAGTATTATCACTGGCTGTTAATCCAACAACCTAGGGGAAGGTCTGCAGACCGGGGTTCAGATCCTGCCACAGTAGATGGTAGAATTTGAATTCAATAAAAGTCTAGAATTAAGATCCACAGCAATGTGATTGACTCTTAACTCCCCGCTAGGCAATTAGGGTTGGGCAATAAACGCTGGCCTGACCAGTGAATTACACATCCTGTGAATTAATTAAAAAAAAGCTAAATCAACAAAGGACCCAGTTCATGTATTCTGATGGAGATGTTCTTCAGCAAATGGTGAAACATAGTGTCTCATTGCCTGTACCATCTCCCAGCTTATAAAGGATCACCAACTCTGCGCATTAGCACAATCACACTTTAATGTTAATACGCAACCTTATCTTGGTTTTGTGAAATCTGGTAGATACCAATGGTTCAGCAGCACTCTTGGCGTGTACAGAGTTCAGTATAGTCACAATTCATCAGATTCAATGGCCTCTACTGTGGCAGAACAGATCACATGTGGCACAATCATATCTGTCAATAATCTCAAACCTGTATCCAGGTGGATTTGAAGCGAATGGAAATTTTAAGGGTGATGCAGTATTGCATCTTAGGGATAATGCAGCCTATTTATTGATCATCCAAGGAATCATGGCATATACTTACAGAGTGAAGTCGCGCACAATTCAAAAGGTCAACCATCTCACAGATTGGCATGGATCTGTCATATAGGTTGTAAAGAAAAATAGCACCATATAACTATACCTAGATCCAAGACTCCTCATTGTTTCACTTAAAAGGTATTCACAAACAATGCTGATGCATTATGATTAGATCCTCAATTTTCCAAAGCAAGGTCATTATCAAAGTGAAACATTGGTAATGGTTTGTTGATTTATAAGAAGAATCCTAGATCTTTCAATTTACAACAATTTGGATGGTACTTGTTTCTGATAGTTACCATGTGGACTACCAGTCAGCCAAGATATATTCCAGCAGCACACGAATAGGATTAACATGAATGTAACTGGCAATGTTTATAAAGCTGACGCCAGTGTGACCATAGGCAAGACAAAAGGCAGAATATGACCACACCCTTCACCTACTGATGACAGCGACACAAACACAAGGACTGGACTTTCCCAACATGAAGTTCTGCGTCACCAGACAGATTAATTTATTTGGGTCCATTTACTCTGCCCATGGAGTCCAGCCCAATCCCAGATTGAGAAGTTAAACAAATACCAATCCTGCAGAACAAAAAGAATCTGTGACATTGCCTTTGATTTTTTATATTAGCTCTTGCTATTCACTCCTAACTTCCTGGACAAGGTATCTCCGCGGAGAGATTTAATCCTGAAGCATGCCCACTATATGTGGAAAGATGACCACCAATATGTCTTTGATTCTCTCAAGGTTTCAACAGCAAAATCTTGCCTACTGCAATACTATGACCTCAGAGAGTCACGATTTTTAAAAATGAATGCCCCACAAAAAGCCTAGACCCATGTCTACTGCAAGCTCAAAATCAATTGCATTTGCTTCAAAAACACCTATGTATCTGCACAAGTCAACTACTCCAATATAAAGCATAAAACATTAGCTCCAGTATTTGATGTGGCAACAATTCCAACAGAAAACAACATATACACCTCCAAACAGATATACGATCACTAGTTCAGGATGAGTTTTCAAACATCTGAAGAGTTACATTCAAGTTTAAAATGTTAATGTTAATCTTATAAACTATTTCACATGACCACACATGACTAATGAACAACTATCTGTATTTGTTTGGGATAAGTATTTCATCTTTAGAAAAAGGAGAATGCTATGTTATGCCTCACAGTCAGTATATTTTTAAGAAACATGCTCATAACATCATCACTATGTCAGAGATGTGTAAGGTATAAGAATCTCAGATTCCACCATAATTTGAATCACCTGAAGCATGATGCTAATTAGAAGCATGCTCTTCTGCTGTATTAGTTCAACGTTAGCACAAACACAGTCAACGTAACATCAGTACAATAGCCAGATTTAACAGACATCTGTTGGGTTTTTCAAAATTAAACGTGGATAACATGGTATTATGTTATGAAGGATAACGTAAGGATTACTTCATGAGGTGATACATCTGGAGGTAAAACCCACATCTGTCCAAATATCTCATGTATCAGATTTTGTTCAAAAATGCTCATGTGAAGTCCCTTGGATTGTTTTAATGCGGTAAAGGAATTATACAAATGCAAGTAACTATACCACAAATTTTCAGATGTGACAAAACAAATTAATTACAGAAATACAGCTGTATTTAAACCTGAGCACACTTTTACTTAGTTGCCTCTGAAAAATGAAATTTGGTCAGTTAACATTCAGTGCAGCCACAAACCTCCAACGATGTAGACAATAAACAATGTGTACGTGACAGGGTTCGCATGACCATTCCTATGTGAGAAATGGTTTCAAGGAACAGTGTCAGTGAGTGAAGCAGAACAAGCAGAGTTGAAGACAACTACTTATCCAGAATACCTTACCCTGGCTAGTCTAATTGTTTGCAAGGTGGAAAGAGATGGACAAGCAATTCATTCACTTTACAGCTTAGAGGCATAGGTAAAGTGTGCCCAAGGTCAGGAAAACCACCCACGTCCCTTCAGCCACTGCCAGGCATGAGAAATAGAAATGGTTGAACTGTATAAAAAAGGAATTAAATAAAAATGTGTGGAATGCTTTATAATTCCAAGAAAAATTGTTGCATTTCCAGCCAGTTGTGTATTTACTTTCTACAGTCCACAAATTATTGGCTCTTTACTTCCCTGAACATCAACCCTCTCAGACTCCAAACTTCCTTCAGCTCTCTCCTGCTTCAATGCCTTGACTAAAGTAGGTCTATGAACAAGAAATTGTACAATAACTACCTGAGGTTCCCAATGGAAGTATCCTATTAATACTTCATAGCAAATTAATCAACCTTGTAATACAAAGTATTGGACAGGAGCCAAAGTTTCAACAAAATGGCTGCAATCTGCAGTAGGTCATATTTATTTATTTTGCCATGTTTCAATTAGGGTCAGGATAAAAATTCCAACAACCAATTGACAGCATTATAACTGGCTAACTCAGTTGGCTGAATGTCTGGTTTAGGATGCACAGTGATGCCAACAGCACAGGTTCAATTCCTGTACCAGCTGAGGTTACTACAAAGGTCCTGATTTCTCAACCTTGCCCGAGGAGTGGTGACCCTCAGGTTAAACTCTCAGTCATCTGTCGCTAATGAGAGCACAGCCCTCTGGCAGCTTTACTTAAAAGGTATCGTGAATGTGCTGCCAACACAAAATTTTTGTAGACAGCTTGTAAATTACAACATCATATCAGTCCATTCACATCCAAATAATACAATCCTAAACAAAACAAAATAAAACTTACCATCAGCACTTCCTCTAAATGTTTCACCTCAAGCTCTAACTTCTGGAGTTCTGGGAACTGGCCACGATAGTCATCAAGTGTTGAATTTAATGTTATCAGAGCTTCCTCTATCCCTGGGTCCACAGGTTTCACCTTTGCATACTCCGTGGGCCCAGTTTTCGGATCATTTGATTTAGTTTTGTCTTCTGTAGCGGCAGCACTCTGAACCACTGGGACAGCAGCAACAACAGTCTCACCTTCCGGTGTCAGCCTACACGTGTTTTCAGGGGTTTCTGATTTTTCTGGTGGAGCTTCAGATAGTAGTGTCTTGTTGACAGTATCCTCAGTCACAGGCTGATCTGCTTCTGCATCTAAGACCTGGGAAGACTCCATTAAGCTTGAAATGGCAATGACCTGGGGTTCTGACTCAGTGCTCGTTGATGCATTCAAGTCTAGTGCAGCATCTATGCTTGCTTCACTAATATGGCTGAGAGTTCGGGAAACTGGCACAGTTCCATTAAAAATTGTATGTTTTAATGTCTCCTGCTCTTCCTCTGCCTCCTCCATTTGCTGTTTGGTGACCTCAGGGCTGGCTGCCTGAGGATCCTCAGTTTGTGCAAATGTTATAGTGATTCTAGGAATCATTCCCTGTATCTCTGGCTGCACCAGTGCTTTCTGAGAATGTCTAACGCTGGTCGACAGCTGTGGGCTGGAAGAACCATCTGAAGAATCAGAGGAAATGGACCAAGCTGCACCATTCTCCAACTCTTCCTGCCTGCGCAGCATGTTCTGTACAAAACAAAAAAAAAGATACAAGTTATAATCTGCTCAGTAGCCAAAAGCATGACTTCAGCCAACCATCACTTCACAATATCAAACCCCAGCTATGGCATCTCGTCTGCAGATGATGTGGAAACTGACTGAAACAGTCCCAAACAGAGTTCAAAGCTGTAGAAAGAGCATCAACATAATTCCAGCAAGTCAGTCACTATTACTGTGCTTTTGTAAAGAAATATTCAACCAGTTAATGAGAACACAGAACTGAGTCAGGCAAATCAAAGAACAATGCCCCATCTTGCTTTAACTTTACTTCATTAACAGTTTCCAACTCCAGAACATGAAAAGGAAAGGGCAATTCTGAGAGGTCTTGCAATTAAGCAGGCTTCATTGTAACACTGAGAGCAAAGTAAATTAGGGCAGATTGAAAGTCAGTGATCAAAAACATTAACTGTTTCTTTCTCCATTGATACTGCCTGATCTGCTCAGTGTTTGCCGCATTGTGCTTTTGTTTCACTATAAAAACAGTTTTGTGGCTTTTTATTCTGTGATCAGGTTCCAAAAAGATACGCTCATGTGACAGAAGACTGATTATATATCAAGTTCACATTCATGTATCAGTTATGGTATTTCTTGAATCTTTATAATGACATGGATGCCCCAGCTCTCATGAAGAGGGGACAGAAAATCAGAGTTTCTGTGCTTAACTGAAACTAAGTGACCCTCCCCTCTATCTCACACGAGGCTCAAACAGGATGGTTGCCTCTGTGGAATAACCAGCAACATTCAGTACCTGGACCGTAGGTTTTTAAAATGGGACCCACCATATCACCAAATCCTTCCATGTCCTCAACCCCTCCTCATCTCTATAACTTGCTCCAGCTCGAAAACATTCTATATTCTTCCAACACTGTCCATCCCTTCTTCATGATGTGGAGGTGCTGGTCTTGAACTGGGGTGGACAAAGTTAAAAATCGCACAACACCAGGTTGTAGTTCAACAGATTTATTTGGATGCACTAGCTTTCGGTGCACTGCTCCTTCATCAGTTAGCTGTGGAATAGGATCCTAAGAAACAGAATTTATAGCAAAAGATTACAGTGTCATGCAGCTGAAATGATATATTGAACAAACGTAGATTGCTGTTAAAGAATGGGTTGCAGGTTTCAGTTCATTAATATGTAAACCCCAGAACTTCTTTCAAGTCACTTTCTCAGGATAACTTAAGGTTTTATAAAAAAAGGTGACAACTCAGCTCAGACAATGCCTTAAAGGTGTGAGGTAGGAGTCTGTCTGTATCGCAATCTTGAGTCAGAGTGGTTCTATTTCCAAAGTAGGAATTTATAAATTATTACATGGATTTACAGCCTGCAGATTGTAAGGTTTTTGAACAAGTAGAACATACCTGCAAATGTATATTCACCCCATAGACTTATGTGAGTGTATGTGTGCACGAGAGAGAGTGAGAGTGCATGTTTGACAGAGACAAAGAGGGAGGAAAAGAGGGTAAAAAAAAAAGGAGACAAAAAAAAGAGGGAGAAATAAAAGAGGGAGGGGTCACCTGCGGCGTGACATGAACCCAAGATCCCGGTTGTTGTCATCCTCATGGGCTCCAAACTTGGCTATCAGCCTCTGCTTGGCCACTCTGCGATGTTATGTAACCCAAAGTCTGCCTTGGAGGATGGTCACCTGAAAGTCCAAGGCTGAATGTCCCTGACCACTGAAGGGTTCTCCGACTGTAGCCTCCCAGTCTGGGAACACTTCAGTGGTCAGGGACATTTGGCCTCAGACTTTCAGGTGACCATCCTCCAAGGCAGATTTCGGGATACACAACAACGCAGAGTGGCTGAGCAGAGACTGATAGCCAAGTTTGGAGCCCATGAGGATGGCAACAACCAGGATCTTGGGTTCATATCACACTGCAGGTGACCCCACTACACAACATACTCTCACACTCACCTATGCACACACACTTTCACAGGCTTATACGCCTTCACACTCACACACACTTCAAGCATGCCCCCACCCACACACACACCCATGCACGCACACACTCTTTTATGCAATGATACATGTGGTTTATAGGGTGAATTTGCATTTGCAGAATTATATTTGCTACATTCTATTTTGCTCAAAAAGTGTACAATCAGCAGGCAGTCAATCCATGTAATATTTTATAAATTCCTACTTTGGAAATAGAACTACTCTGACTCAAGACTGGGATACAGACACAGAGTGTAATCTCACACCTTTACTACATTGTCTGAGCTGAGGTGTCACCTTAAGTTATCCTGACAAGGTGACCTAAAAGAAGTTCTGGGATTTACATATTAATGAACCAAAACCTGCAACCCATTCTAAAAGATGAAAGATTTAACAGCAATCTAGGTTTGTTGAATATATCATTTCAGCTGCATGACACTGTAACCTTTTGCTATAAATTCTGTTTTTTAGGATCCTGTTCCACAGCTAATTGATGAAGGAGCAGTGCACCGAAAGCTAGTGCATCCAAATAAACCTGTTGGGTTATAAGCTGTTGTTATGTGATTTTCTTCCTTCACCTCACCATTCATTGTTGTCTGTCCCTTCAATTATCTATTATTTAAAGTTTGGAATTTTCTTCATAACCTTCTCTCTTCCTGCCTACTCCCTTAAGATCCTCGCCAAAACTGAATTCTTAGTCTGAAGTTTGGTCTTCATATGGCCTTCTTTAGTTCAGTGTCAATTTTAATCTGACTATGCTTCAGTGAAGTGGTTGGGTCATTTTAATATATTGCCGATGTCTGATAAATTCAAGTTGTTCTATTCATTAGGTTTTTTTCTGTAAATAATCAAGAACTCAACACTAACACTGTAGGGTTGAGTGTGTGGTGCAGGAGAATCGATGTTTCAGGCAAGAGCCCTTCATCAGGAATGAGGCTTGTGAGCCAAAAGGGTGGAGATTGAAGCATGGAGTTAACTAAGTTCAAAGAGCTGCTGCCATTTAATAATGGAAATGTGCCTTCTTACAACATTCATATTAAAATCAGAGTTTGATAATTTGAACTAAACTGAACTGTGCTCTGGGGTTTTATTTTTTGTTAAACTACTACGGCATCTAATAATCTGCTCCTGATTTTATCAGGTATATAATTAACAAGCTAGTAGGCTTCAAAAAAATAATCACTGAATATTATTGAAAGATAGCAATCACACAGTCACACACCAAGGTACAAAATAGCATCAAGTCGTCTTGATGAGAGACCAAGTGAATCTTTAGGGATACATCAGCCACTCATCCCAATCTTAACAACAAGATGAATTTTTCTGCAACTCCTTTTGGTTGTAAAATGCTTCACATGAACAATCAGACAAAAATGTTATTTGCTTGTATGGCATAGTAACCAAATACTATTCACCAGCTGCCCAAAGCACTGACACTTGCCCATTCTAAGGCAAGGAAAGGTGCGAACAAGATAAATCTATTGCAAAATGTCAACAGTAGGCAACATTGTTCATTTGTAGCAGCAACCCTACCAAGCTGAGAAAAAATGCTGACAGCTTTTGGGGTTTCCCTTAGAAGCAGCTCCTATTCTCAGAAACAGAAGCACTCGAACCAAAAGGAAGGTCTGCAATAGCCTGTAGTGACCTTTACACATTACACCAGACCTCCACAAATTAACTAATTCCTACTGGCTATGTGAAGTCTTGCAAACCAAACCAAGGCAAGAAGAAACTCAGGACTGAGTGTTCTTAAAGGCCTGATTTTTATTCAAAACTATCCCATCTGCAACTTTCTTGCGCAGCTGACCTTATTCTTACTTATGCTAGGAACTGGTGTAATTGTCAATTGATTTGACTATGCTGTATCATTTTATAAGATTTGCACCATCTCCCAGTTCTCTCCACTGGGCAGAATGTAATCAGTAACCATTTCCCTAGCCAATACTAACTAACATCTGAAATGACATGAAATAAAGAAATTTACAACAAAAAAAATGCAGATTCTGGCGACAAAGCAGCTGTACTCCAGTTACTGCACCACAGACACAGGAATAGGAAACAAGGTTATATCCAATGAAGGCAAAAGCGAGGACTGCAGATGCTGGAGATTACAGTCGAGAGTGTGGTGCTGGAAAAGCACAACAGGCCAAGCAGCATCAGAAGAGCAGGAGAGTTGATGTTTCGGACAAAAGCCCTTCATCAGGAAGGGTTGATGAAGGGTTTTTGCCCGAAACATTGACTCTGATGAAGGGCTTTTGCCCAAAATGTTGATTTTCCTGCTCCTCAAATGCAGTCTGACTTGCTGTGCTTTTCCAGGATCACATTATCGACTCTATAGCCAATGAAGCAATAACTATCAGGACTTGCACTAGATTCTAGTTTCTGATGGCAGGCCTCAGGAAGGACAAATCAGTGCACTAATAACTTTGATTCTACCCATAAAAAAATATAATTTTTAGAATAAGTTCGTTAAGGAGTAGCTGTACTTTCCTGCCAATGGCTACCAAGGTCTCTTGAACAGTAAATTAAGACAATTTATCCTATAATTAAATCATGAATGAAGCATTCCATTTTCAGCTTCTCACACCTCTTTTAGGAACCTCTTTACCATCCACTGTATAGTGTCTGGACAAGAAGGCAACCTGACACTCTGTTGCCACAGTTGGGTCATCATTGCTCTATAACTAGATGCAGGGAAATGTACCAGAAGCTGATTCTTCCAAGGAATTAAAAAAGTGACTCTTCTATTGAAAGGATATGCAGCGAATCAAAGATATCCTCCAAATCTTGCAGACGTTATTTATTTCCTTGTGAAATAACAATATTAAAATAAGATTAGTAGGCCTGTTAAAAGTCATAAAGAGAGATTTTAGGATCATGCGCTCAGTCAGGAAGAAGTTAAAAGCCTAGATTTTCCACTTGAATAAAATCCTGAATGAAAACAAAATATAGCAAAGCATAGTTCTCTAACCATATCCATTCGTAGTTTTTGGGGTGGAAAATGCTTTCTCCACTGTTGCAACGACAATACATACGGGTTTGATGGTAATATCCTTTAGAGAACAAAATTGGCTGTCTTCCCTGCTCTGATCTCCATGTGACCCAGAGCAATGTTGAATCTTAACTGCCCTCTGAAGTAGTCCAGCAATCCTTTCAGTTGTCAAGGTGACCCAGCTCAAGAGCATCCAGGGATGGGTATTGAATACGGTCTTTGCCAATGATGCCCTCATCCCATGAATGAATAAAATCAATCCAAAATCATGCAACATTCTAATATTCACAGAAGTTAGTTTAAAAACTCAAGAGCCTTTTGCCCCACATAATTTATATTCTTACAAATGTATAGTCACATTAAGAAATTAATCGCCACAAATATGACAGAAATACGCTATATAAAGTCAGAACAAAACTGGCAGGCAGGTGTGAGCCTGCAAACATCTCAAAACCATTAAAATAAATCTGAATTCCTCACAATTTAAGCTCTGATTTGAATCCCTCGAGTTTATTCCCAATAATCTGGTGCATTGTCACTCCAATGTACAAGAGGAGTTTTGTTATTCACATCAACTTGGAGAATACTCTATAGACAAAGTTCAGAAACTGAGCAGAAAGCAGCATGAGCCACCTGGAAGAAATTAACTGGGTTCTTTGATGCTTCAGGAAGTTTAACCAATGACTGACTGAGTCAGACAGCTCAGAGAAGCCCCTAGTATGTAGGAGAAGCTGAAATAGGGCAGTGGAGGGTGTAATCATCAGTGTCAGCATCACCACCAGATAACATTTGCAAAAATGACACATACCGTTGATTCATCTTGTATGGTTCAAATGGAGTTCTAGTATGTTCATTTTCACATGTTACTTTTTTTTTGCTAATTTTCCCCTTTGGGGAGGCTGGTGACATCTTTTGGACAGCAGAATAGTCACAAGATAATAAAAACAGTGCTAAAATTAAGTACAATGTGGAGCCACTGAACTGGATTGAGGGAATGCTCCACCTAATACACTCATACGCTGACCATTACCTAACCACCACAGGCAAACTACCAGAACATGTGTCATTTTCAAAGTGGAAGCATTGAAGAACCATACGACTAAAATGATGCACCATTCCTTGGAGGAAGAGAAACCAATTACTTCATAAACTCAAATTAAAACAAATTATAAGCAAAATATTCTCAAACCATGTCAAGAGATGAAACAAATGGGCAATAAAGTCAGGGAGGCAGGTTATGTCCTAATTTATAATAAATTATAGACATGCAAACAGAGGCCAGTGTGTGGGTCATAACCTAGACAGTTAAATCAGATCACTGCTGATTACCTTGTACTTTCCAGACAGCACAAGAGAAATGTTCCTGTTCATGAACAGAACAAACACATTGTAAATACAATTGTATGGGTGCGCCATTTTCATCATTTAGGAATTTGAAGAATGAAACCAGGATGTTAAATTTCAGCCCTCTGATATTATAGACTTTCAACAGAGATTCATTGTTTAGTATTAACTGGTGAATATATCAAGCTAAATAAATAAATGACAACCTTCCAATTTAAATTACTGGTTATAAACCAACAGAATTACAATTTGTGGTTATAAGGGTAAAAGTTAGGAAACACTAGGTTAGCTACCTCCTGAATTATACATATTTCAATACCTCAGGTTGCTTAAGTAGTCCTGAAAGTTATAATTTATTAACAGCTTCAATCAGTAAGTAGCTTTCTCAGCATGCCTTCTTCCATACTGGTTTCCCTTTGTAAGCAAGCCAGCCCTTTTCCCTTCCCTCCCGTAGTTTCATTGTCACTATGACAACTTGGCAATAAGAATGTGATAGCCATACCGATGGCTTTAGTGTTTGTGGCATACAAAATGATACGTCTTTGTTCTCTTTTCCAGAAGCGTGCACACTCAGTCCTTTTCTAAACAGCATAGTCAACGTTCTGTCATAGCTTGATGACCCCATTCCTCAGCAGGTCCATATTAATGCCAAGCTATTTATTGGTAAAGGATACAAAGTCAACTCTAAACCAAGGCACTAATCTGAAGATTAGAAAAATTAAAACAAACCAACTGCATTGTACAAAACACCATTTGTTACTTGCTGTTTTCATGGTAAAGGTTATGATCTCAAAATACAGATTTCAAGGAATATAAGCATTTTGTTAGTTCGGCAAGGTCTCTGCACATTCATGACATCTGTGCTGGAAAACACAATGGCAGCACATACAGGTGAACATTCTCAGAGAGGCTTACATAAAAGGCCTGTTCCCGCAGGGATGGTGTATCTGGAGGACTCTGATTGTATGTGGAGAATCGCTTGTTCACAGTGGGCACTTTGTTGACAGTGCTGGCAGAAGAGGTTTGATCATCTTTGTCAAATGGACTGAAAGAGACAGAATAAATGAGCTAAGACATGTGGAAGTTTGCTGAATTTTTTAAAATTATACCGAGATCTCACCAAAACCATACTTTTTGTACTCTAATTACTTCAGTAATTTTTCACTCTTTCAATTCAAGCTTTCAATTCATAATATGATACAAAAGTGTATGCAGACTGTGGGATATGATTAATTTATGCTGATCTTGGTGCACTCACCAAGAGCTGACAAAGTTCTTCAGAGTGTGATTACAGCTGTCCAGTTAACAACTGGCACAAACTAAACAGTTCCTACCACATCCTGCAACTGACCATGGACTCGTGCAAAGCAATGTCAAATAAAAACCTGAATGCTCTATCCCAGTCAGTACATACCTGGGAGGAAAGGATTAAACTGGTGTTGATTAGTAGATTAATTTGCTTTTGGTTTCACACAGCAAATTATGTCACGCATTGGGATTTAGCCATTTACCTAACTTACTACAGGAGCAGAAGGAAGAGATAGGCCACTCTGTGTACGCAGAGGGGGATGGAACCTGCACTTGAAATAATAACTCTAAACACTTCAGATTTCAGATTAAAAGCTGATACAACAAGTGAACTTTCAAATAAACAAGTACGCTCATAAACGCCATGATTCAGCATCGGCAACCTAACATCCTTGCTTTTTGAGATCAGCAGTAAAGTAACTAGTTAAAAATCACACAACACCAGGTTATAGTCCAACAGGTTTAATTGGAAGCACACTAGCTTTTGGAGCGACGCTCCTTCATCAGGTGGTAGTGGAGGGCTTGATCGTAATTCTGTGTTACGATCGAGCCCTCCACTATCACCTGATGAAGGAGCGTCGCTCCGAAAGCTAGTGTCCTTCCAATTAAACCTGTTGGACTATAACCTGGTGTGTGATTTTTAACTTTGTATACCTCTGTCCAACACCAGCATCTCCAAATCATGAGTAAAATAACTAGGTATTGATCGTTAAATCCATGAACATTCTCCTCTCTTTGACTCGTGGGGATAAACCTCATCCTTTCCATCCAAAACAGTGAGAGAAGGCACCATCTCGCCAAACAATTGAGAAAAATCACAAAGATGCATGTGTATATGCCTGTGTATGTGCAACTGTTTTTGTATTGGGGGAGGGGATGTTACACTATTTATCAAAAGAACAAGTGGTAACATCTTTCATACACCCTGCACCTAGACAACTACAGTTCTGATGATAGAACTTAAACATGAAGCTATTGAAAGAAATAAAATCGAATGATCAGCAATAATTAATGGTTTAAATGGATCAGAACTATGCAAGAGATGGGATAGAAAGCTGCTTTGTAAGGTGGGTACATGTGGGAATCGAGTATAGGAGCAGGAGCAGCCCGTGTGGCCCACTGGACCAGAGTCACGACCCGCAATTTCAGGCCCCGCTTTACATACTTCCAAACAAGACAAACATAACCAACATATTCTGCTACTGCATCAGAAAATGATAGAAGAATGAAACATAAGTACCCAAGAAGTGCACAAAGGAAACCTCAAATAAAACCACAATCACTACTTGCCCTTGAAAAAGCCCAACTTATTCAAAGATAAACACTGCAGAAAACACTGCAGATAGTAGATTGGGCATGATCATGAAGATTTTTTTAAAGTTTCAAATGTTACGAACAGTCACTTGCCAGTAACATTAGCCACTTCTTTCTCCATGGATGTGGTAAGGCCTGCTGAGATTTTCCAGTACAGGCTGTTCTACTATAACGACCTGTACTGGCCATATAACAACTCATTCCTGATGAAGGGCTTATGCCAGAAACGTAGACTATTCTGCTCCTCGAATGCTGCCTGACTAGCTGTGCTTTTCCAGTACCACACTCTCAACTCTGACCTCCAGCATCTGCAGTCCTCACTTTCTCCCTGTTCTGCTATAACGTGCATTTTGTTAACACAAATTTGCTATAACCCAATTGACAAATTAGGGACACTTTCTAAACTGTGAAATTTTAAAGTGTGTATCGGTTATAATGCAGTTCCAGCCCCATTAGTTTAAATGGTGCTGCTATTATGCGATTTTCTTATAACACTGATTGCATGAGAATGGAACTACCGTGTTATAGCAGAACTGACTGGATTTTGTGTTATCCTTTCTAATCTTCAGTTGGGATTTCATTGCAGAGTACAGGTACTGAAAAGTAACCATGACCTCATTAATCTGAAAAGTTTTCAATTCTCTTGCATTCGAATATTTTCAGCTTTCTCGTCCTACTGTTATTGGAGCTGCTCATCGTGTAGGTAAAAAATAAACCGCGCGGTTGTGAAAGTGTATGTAATGTTAAGACATACACGGATGGCAATTAAATATAAAACTACATTGCTATTCTTAACTTTGTGTAGCCAAAGGACTGATTTTGGCCTCAATGCATTGACGGAGATAGCAATGTCCTGGAAAAGGAGGGTCACTCGACTGCTTAATTCAAGACCCATAGATAGTAAGAGACATTTGAAGATAATGTGTTTTTTTTTGCTTGGAAGAATATAGACTGATAGCTAAGATTAAGATATTTAAAATTAGGAAGGAATTGGATTTTGTCAATATGGATAACTCACTAGAGGTTGAACGAGGAGGCATCAGTACAAACCACAACAATATAGTCGTGTTAGATGCCAGATGTCACCTCTTCTCCACAGAGAGCTACCAACCACTGGAATAAGTGGCCAGTTTCGATAGTTAATTGATACTTTGCATTGAATGTGCAAAGTGTTGCTGAAAAATAGTTTGAGAGAGTGAAAAGTGTATCGTGTATAGAATGGAGTTCAACTGACAAGAATAAGAATACCACTGCAGTCACCTGGAGCTTGCTTCATTTCCTGAAGAAAAGGGTTCCTACATACCAATTCAGATCTAAGCTGGTTGGTAAAATAGAACATTCCTTTACTCATCACTACTTGTTCCTGCTTTATATTTACTCAGTAAATTAACTAATCAATTACCTTCTTAATTCAAGTTTGCAGCTTAATTCTCGCTGTGCTCACAAAATATCAAGGCATTTATTTTACAACACATTGTGCAACCAAGGAAAAAAGACGTGGTGTTGGCATTTAACGATGTACACAGATTGCACCACGTGCGACAGTGAGACACCACCTGATATTTATTTTCTCGTCATTACTTTGTATGTTCTGTGAGATTTCTGTTGACTTGCAGATAAATGCATTATTTAGCTGAAAACAGCCCAAACGAGGAGTCAACTCTTAATAATTTAAGAGCTTGAGCTAAGCAGATCCTATGCAGTTGTGTTATAATTCTGAATGACAGACTTCTTGTAAAACTTACAGTGGAACTTGTCGTGGATTGCAAATGAAAGGGTCTATTGTAATCAGATGAAAGTGCTCCTTTGATTATCTAACATTCTTATTAATTTTTGCTGTGGACAAAGCATTTTTCATTCCATGAACACACTACAAAAGGCTAATCTCATAAGAATTTTAGACTATTGAAGACTTACTTCCAAACGACCTCTAGGCTGAGTTTAATAGTTCCCAGGTCATTGATATCCACAGCGACAGACTGAGGCAGGGCTGCAAACAAATCTTTTGTTTCACAGGAGACATTGCCAACTATGACGTGATTTGCCAAGCTTTTCAGCTCTGTTACCTGCAAGAATGAACCAATTAACATCCTTGATGCTTCACAGCTTCGCAGAACAGTTTTTAAATCAGTGAGCAAAAAATGCCACTCACGAATGCCATCCCAATTGTGGGTGTAACATTACAGTTTGCTATTACTTTAAGTGCTACATAATTTACAATGTTAAACTGGAACAAAACCCGGTGCAATGCTATGTAGGTATTAGAAGCTTTGGCAGGCTCACAAAAGAACTTCACCATTGCAGAAACTCAGATTAAGATCTGCTCTTGAAACTTCTTTCTCCCCTGACCTCAGATTATGATTCCTACATCCTTTGGATTGGCGTCGGTTTGTGTAATGGTAGGGGGATGAAAGAAATACCGATTAACTTTTGGACTGCCTTTCCAGGCCATCAGAAGATGAACAACTTTGTGACTCATTTTAAAATATTGTTAAATTTACAAATATCCAAGTTAGCCATAATTCTGTTGCACTTCATATCTCATAGACCTGGCTCCTGTTATTGGAGAATGAGTTTACCCAGTGAATACCAGAAACATATAGAGGCAGGAGCATTCATGGATCAATTCAAACTGCCTGGGGAGCGACAATAAAAATGTTGCATTTGGCCTCAATGTCCTGGGGTTATAGCAGGTGGGGAAGAATGGAAATGAACAGACAGGATTCTCACTCCCTTATTTACAACCCAGTGATGCAACATTCTGCAAAGATCATTTGCAGCATAAGATTCAGCAATGATGACCATGCAACTGCACAGGCTCCCAACTTTCCCCATTATAATTCATACATGAGGAATGGGCACTTGAGAGTTCCACAGGTAAGCAATTGTGTGACATTTCACCCACAAGGAATCAAAACCTTCAAGAAAGGAAAATAAAAGCAAAGTACAAAGGATTGAAATAAAAACAGAAAATGCTGGAGAAACTCAGAAGGTCTGGCAGCATCTGTGGAGTTAGAATCAGAGTTATCGCCACAGATGATGCCAGACCTACTGAGTTTATCCAGCATTTTGTTTTTCTCCAGCCTCAATAAAGAAGCTTGCCATCATGCTTTCAATAGTGATGATGAAACATTGCAGAAATTCATCAAAGCTCCTCAGACAACACCTTCCACACCCATGACCACTGCCACTTAAAGATAAAGGCAGCAGGTACATGGCAGCACCAACACTTGCAAATTCCCCTCCAAACCACTCACCATTTTGACTTAGAAATATCTGGTCATTCCTTCAGTGTTGCCGGGTCAAAATCCTGTAATAACCTTCCTCACAGCATTGTGGGTGTACGAACACCAAGTGCACTGCAATGTTTCAAAATGGCAGCTGACCACAAGCTTCTCAAGAGCAACTAGGGATTAGCAATAAATGCTGGTTCAGCCAGCATCATCCACATCCCATGATTGCATCAAAATAACAAAATATACAAAATACTGAGTGATTTTTGCCCCCATTAAATCCAGCGGGTATAGCTCAATCTCAGCAGTTTTATCCTATGCAGCAGTTATTTATGTTACTTCAATTTACAGCATGTCTAAAATTTAACAATATGTTTTAGGATCACTGAGTTACAAGAAATAAAAACAGAAAGTACTGAAGAAACTCAATAGGTTGGCAGTGTCTGTGGAGAGAGAAAGTTAACATTTTGAGTCTGAAATGGCTCATGTAGGAAGTCTGACTCAAAACATTAACTGTTTCTATCTCTACAGTTTCTCCAGCACTTTGTTCTGTCCACCCTTAATGAAAGGCACTAAATCACTAAATCTCTCTACCCGCATAGTTTGAAGTAAAAATTTTACAATCAAAGATCATTTTATGATTTGGAATAGAAGCAATGGTTTGACATAGGTGAGTACAATATTTTACAAGGATCTGTGCATACAGCGAAAACATCAGATAAATGACTGCAGTCCTTCATATGATAAATTCAGCTGGACAGTCAGGGGGAGGCTGTGTATAAAGTTTCTGAGAGGTTGGAGATCACTTGGATGTTCTTTTGTAAGGAACACTGCAGCATGGAATAGGGTGAGGACAGAACTTAAATTTTAGCTTCCAATTTTTGTTTTATCCCAATTTTTGCTCAAAAGGATTTTATTTTTAGTATGGCCAAGGTTAACGGTCAGGGTATTTGGCTTTTCAGTGTGGCAGTCTGTGGTAATAAAAGTTGAAGTTGTTTCTTGCACAAATCTTTGCATAAACTGACCTCCTGCTGAAGAATGTTCTCTGCATAAACAGGAAAAAGTTTAGCAAACAAAGTCATGTCGGGTGTCTCATTGCACTGAGAACACTATTCTCTCCAAACAGATTTTATTTGATGAAACTTAATATCAGAAAGGTGGGTGAGTGAGCGAGTGAATGAGTTTGAGAGTAGCCTTGAGTCTTTACCTTGATTGAGAGGAACTCTGTAACGAGAGGCTGGAATACCATCTCCTCACCATCCCACACTTGCTTCCCGTTTGCTTCAATGCGACCTTTCAACTTCCACCGCTGGCGGCCATATTTCATGAATATCTGGCAACAGATGTTAGAAGGATTTATGACACATCGTAAATACATTCATCTCCCTACTCCCTTCTCAGACTAAGACAAAAATCAAAGCTATATGGTCAGACAGCAATATATGGATATTCCTTTAGCAATAATATCAAGATATTGGTTAGTCAAAATCTTTTATTCTAACTACAATTTACAATTTTTAGACGTTTGTGTCATAGTGCACCATTACCAAATAGCTCTTGTATTCAGAGTTTGGAATAAAAATGTAAAGTCGAAGACTGTGGTGCTGGAAAAGCACAGCTGGCCAGGCAGCATCCGAGGAGCAGGAAACTCAACGTTTCAGGCATAAACTCTTCATCAGGAATGGTGGGAGGTGGCCCAAGGGCCTGAGAAATAAATGAAAGGGGGTGGGGCTGGGAAGAAAGGTACCTGGGAATGCAATAGGTAGATGAAGGTTGTGGGAGGGGGGTAGGTGATAGGTCAGAGAGGAGGGTGGATCAGATAGATGGGAAGGAAGATGGACAGCTAGGACAGTGCTGAGTTGGAAGACTGGATCTGGGATGGGGGGATGGGGGGAGGGGGGGGGGGGAAGGAAATGGGGAAACTGGTGAAATCCACATTGATCCTGTTGGTTGGAAGGTCCCAAGGCGGAAGCTGAGGCATACTTTCTCCAGGCGTCAGGTGGCTAGAGTTCGGCAGTGGAGGAGGTCCAAGACTTGCATGTTCTTGGGGAAGTGGGAGGGGGAAGGTGAAGTGTTCAGCCACAGGGAGGTGGGATTGTTTAGTGTGTGTGTCCCAGAGATGTTCTCTGAAACGTTCCGCAAGTTGGTGTCCTGTCTCTCTTCTCACTTAACCGCTCCACCCTCCTCTCTGACCTATCACTTTCATCCCCACCTTCATCTACCTATAGCATTCCCAGCTACCTTGCCCCAGCCCCACTCTCCTCCCATTTATCTCTCAGCCCCGTTGGGCCACCACCGTCATTCATAATGAAGAGCTTATGCTCGAAACATCGACTCTCCTGCTCCTCGGATGGTGCCGAACCGGCTGTGCTTGTCCAGCACCACACTCTTCGACTCAGATCTCCAGCATCTACAGTCCTCATTTTCTCCTCATAAAAATGTAAACTTTGCTGTACTGTGCTTTCTAGCAAATTCCCCAAAGGTTTTGCATGTTTATCCAGTGAGGAGCCAAGCCAAACACAAGTAAATCTTATGAATGATTCCCAGTTTGTGCTGAAGTAGCTCATTTTTTTAAGTAGCAGTGCTACAACTAATCTCACCACCTGGGTTAAAGAGACCAAAATAGGCCAAGGAACCAACTGTGCTTCTCTTTCACAAAAAAAAAGTGATGAAGTGAACACAGTAATTATAGAGGAGAAAGTGAGGTCTGCAGATGCTGGAAATCAGAGATGGAAATGTGTTGCTGGAAAAGCGCAGGTCAGGCAGCATCTAGGGAACAGGAGAATCGACGTTTCGGGCATCAGCCCTTCTTCCTGAAGAAGGGCTGATGCCCGAAACGTCGATTCTCCTGTTCCCTAGATGCTGCCTGACCTGCTGCGCTTTTCCAGCAACACATTTCCAACAGTAATTATAGAGGTGAACTATTGGAAAGGAAAGCCTTAGTGGAGGAGGAAATATTAGGTTGTTGAATACCTTTGAAAGTGAGTAAGTAACCAGCTTTGGAAGAAAGGCACCTCAAATGAACAAGAAAAGGAATAGCAAAGGTTCTGGCGATCTATTTTAAATTCTCTCAAGTTACAGGCATGCTGCCAGAGGACTGCTAATATTGTACTGTTGTTTAAAAAGTTAGGAAGGCAGAGGCTGATTAATAGACATCAGTCAGCCAAACCTCAGCTGTGGGCAAATTATTGGAAAACATTCTGAGGCACAGAATAAATCTTCAGTGAAAAGACACAATTAATCAAGGACAGTCTACGCTCACTTGTTAGTGAAAGATCACATTTGACTAACCCAAATGAAATTTAAGGCTACCATGTTTGATATTATTTCTATTGATTTTCGAAAAGCAGAATGAAGAAAAGAATTTTAAATGTTTATGGACTTTGAAGGAAAGTGGTAAGATGGATCAAAATTAATTCAGTGGCAAGAAGCAAAGAGTAATGGTGTTTTTAGTGACTGCTAAGTTAATGAGGATTCATCGAGCTTAGTAGTGGGCCCTTCACTGTTTGGGATACCAATAATTTAGATTTGCACACAGGAATGATGCTTAAAAAGTTTGTAAATTACTTGAAAATTGATCAATAGCTGACTATAAGGAAGCAATTTGTAGACAGCAGGAAATTATTAATGAACTAGTCAGATGATTAGTAACGTAACAAATGAAATTCAGTCTAGCCAATGGTGAGGCAATGCACGTGGGGAGGTCAAACATTACAAGGAAACATACAGTAAACAGAGAAACTGAGCGACTTTGTTGATAGATCTCCGTAGATAGCAGGACAGGTAGATACAAGAGGTCAAGGCATTGAGAATGAGAGAGGGAGGTTTTGCTGGAACCGCATAAAACCACCAGAATGCTGTCTCACGTCTAGGCACAGTGTTGCGGGCACAATTTGGTTGCACTTGAGGGGATATAGAGGGGACTGACAAGGATGTTGCCCGATAGAAAATTGCAGCTATGACAAAAGTTTGGAGGTCATTTCATTTTAATAGGGGAGGCTGTAGGGAGATTTAATTGGGGAGCATAAAAGAACAAGCATCCTGGATTAGATGAAATGTAAGGATTGATTTCTTTTAAAGAAATCAACTATCAAGAGGTCACAGATTTCAAGTAAACGTTAAAAGAGGAGTTGAAAAGAAATTTTTCAGAGGGTAGTGGGAATTTTGAACTCTCTCTTGAAAAGGATGGGAAAAGCATAAACCTTCATTTGTTTTTTAAAAAAGTATTTGGCTAAGCACATAGGAACAGGAATAGACCATTCAGACCATCGAACCTGCTCTACCATTTAACACAACCTGACTGAACAATTCAATCCCTTTTGCCCAGACTATCCCCATATTCCCTTATATCATTGAGAATCAAATTCTTCCTGAATATATACTCAAATACACTCCAAGACTCATCTTCCACAGTGCACTGAAGTAGAGAATTCCAAAGGTTCACAATTCTCCAAGTAAGAAAATCTTGGTCCTACCCTCTGAAAAATTTCTTTTCAACTCCTCTTTTAACTTTTACTTGAAATCTGTGACCTCTTGATAGTTGATTTCTTTAAAAGAAATCAATCCTTACATTTCATCTAATCCAGGATGCTTGTTCTTTTATGCTCCCCAATTAAATCTCCCTACAGCCTCCCCTATTTTCAAATTGCTTCCTGGTTGTAGACTCCCCAGTTATGGAAACATCTTTCCTGCAACAACTCTGTCTATCTCTTTAAGTATTCTAAGATCAACTTCGCATTCTAGGAAATTCTTGAGTCTGCAGGGCTTGCTTGTCCAGTGTGGCTTCATAGGATAGTCTCAACATCTGGGAACAAATCTGGGAAGCCATAACCTACATGGGTATGGACCAGGAGCTGGAAGGTGGGATTAGGCTGGATATTTCCTTTTAGCATGAACATATTGAATTGAACGAACTCCTTCTGTGTCCTTAACGGTTTCTATAATTCTACACTTTTAATCATTGCTTGGTGAGTCTCTGATGAAAGCAAGTGCGTGTGTAAACATAGGTCAAGGACAGGATTTAGCTTAGCTTAGCTCTTATACTTCTGGCAATCAAGGTCACTGCTGTAACTCACACAAGAATGACAGTCCCTTGGGCAAACTGTCTACCATTGGTTGACTAGTGAAGATTTACACAGCAAATAATGTGGATTTTCCAGTGAGACAGGGAGGACATGTTCAACAGCGACGTAAAAAAGATGCTATCATTTTGGAAATCAAAACGTTAGAGAGCTCAGCATGGAGGTCCCAAATTACAGGAAGATTGCAAGACACGTTAAAATTTAAATGTAAAGGTGGAAGAACCTTCACCAATGTGTTTCAACGTATTGTGAACAGTGCGTCATAAGAGATTAGCTCAGAACAGGTGACAGTTTCCTTAATGTGGTTAAAGAAAAGCCTTTTGAATTGAGGTTTGCTTGTAATAAAAAAAGTCTCAAATGTTGAAAATCCTTTCTCACCTCATATTGATCTCCTGGGCAGAGACGTGCAAATCCTGCAAGCCCTGAAATAAGACACACAAATTGTAAAAGAAGACGACACATCAATTGAAGTCTAGCACACAAAATGAAAGAAAATTATGATCGTTACAACACAGATTACAGCCCCTGTGAACTATATTAGGATATAATCAAGGTAGGTACAGGTTATAAAGTACTAAAAGGAAGGCTAGATTATAATTTAGGGGAAATACTCAACATCAAAATTCTTTGCAAGACTGGAGCAAAATTATGCTCTTTGTACCACCAAGCTTTGAAAGAGTTGGAGGTTCCTTTGACAGGGTTTCATGCACAAGTGCTCCCTCTGTTTAAACATTTATTTGCGAATGTAAATACTAACATCTTGATTTTCAATTAGTTCGGATCATTTTTAAAGTGCAAAAACATAAATGTAATGCTCCTTTTTATAATACATAAGGAATGACATGAATTAAACAACAGTGGTCATAATTGAGGGATCAGTAAATTTGAATTGTTGGGATTGGGGAGTTAACATCAGCCTGTAAACATGGAGCAATGGAACAGACAGTGGACTTTGGATGGACACAGTTTAGGGAAAATGAAAGTTGTCTGAACAGACCAGTTCTGAGACAGAGATCATGACCTAGTAGAATTATTGTTGGACTATTAATCCCAGAAAAAATCAGCTAATGTTATGGGTCTTAGGATCAAATCTCGCCCCCGCAGATGATGGCATTTAAATTAAGAATCTACTGATGACCATGAAACTATTGTGGCTTGTCTAAAAAACACATCTGGTTCACTAATGTCCTTCAGGGAAGAAACTTTCACCCAGTCCAGCCTACATGTGACTCCACAGCAACATGGTTGCCTGAAACAACTCAGTTATAACAATTGCTACAAAGTTTCAACAAAGAAATGAAACCATATGGACCACCTGGCGTCAACCTAGACACCTTAAATGACAAAGACAAAAGCACCCCTGTGCACCCTGCTAGAAACAGCCCTGTTGATACCTGCACCTCCCCCATACCCCCACCCGACCCTCCCGTCAAAGTTGAGGGAGTTGTCTCACAGATTAATTGAGCAACAGCCTGACAGAGTCATACTCATGGAATCATACCCAGCAGTCAATGCAAGGACATCACCATCACCATTCCTGGATCTGTCCTATCCCACCAATGGGACAGACCCAACAGAGGTGGCGTCACAGTTGTATACAGTCGGGAGGGAGCCGCCCTCTAAGTCATCAACATTATCCCCGGTAGTTTTATGGTATCAGGTCAATCAGGTCAACCTCCTGAATATCACAAACTCAATTGGCAGCTGAATCAGCACTCCTCCATGTGGAATGACACTTGGTGGAAGCTCTGAGGGTGGCAAGGAGTCAAAATGTACTCTGGGTATGGCACTTCAATGTCCACCACCAAGAGTGGCTCAAAAGCAGCACTACTGATCAAGCTGGTTGGGTCCTAAAGGACATTACTACTTGACTGGGTCTGTAGCAGGTGATGAGGAAACCAATATTACCAATCTGCCAGTTGCAGCTTTAGGTTGCAACATTACCAATCTGCCAGTTGCAGCTTTACCAATGACAGTATTGGTAAGAGTGACCACTGTGCAGTCCTTGTGGAGATGAAGTCCCACCTTGACATTGAAAATATCCTCCATTGTGTTGTGTATCACTACTACCATGCTAAATGAGATATTCTTCGAATACATCTGTCACCTCAAGACTGGATTCCATGAGGCACCGTGAAACAACAATGGCAGCAGGATTGTACTCCAAAACAATCTGCAACCTCAAAGCCCACTGTTTTCCCTATCCAACAATTACATCAAGTAAGGGGAATAGTTTAATGGACAGTGCAAGAGTGCATGCCAACAGCAGTACCAAGTATACCTAAAAATCAGGGGTCAACCTGGTGAAGCAACCAAACAGCAAAAGCAGCAAGTGATAGACAGAGATAAGCAATCCCACAACCAACAGATCAACAGACAAAAGACTTGAATTCCAGAGGTGAGGTGACAATGACAGCCCTTGACAACAACAAGGCCACATTTCAATGAGTGTGGCATCAAGGAGACCTAGCAAAACTGAAATCAATTGGAATGCAGGGGCAAACTATCCATCAGCATATATGAAGGGTGGGCGTGGTTGTTGGAAGTCAGTCATCTCAACTTCAGGACAAGAGCTCCTCAGGATAGTGTTCTTTGCCCAACCATCTTCATCTGCTTCATTACTGACCTTCCCTCAATCATAAGATCAGAAGTGGGGATGTTCACAAATGATTGCACAATGTTCATCACCATTTGCAACTCTTCAGATACTGAAGCTGTTCAAATGCAACAAAAACTGGACAATAATCAGGCTTGGGCTGTCAACTGGCAAATAACAGTCACACCATATAAATGCCAGCCAATGACTATCTAACTACCCTTGACATTCAATGGTGTTACTAAGTCTCCCAGTATCAACATCCTGGAGGTTACTATTGATCAGAAACTCAACTGAAATAAGCATATAAATACAGTGACTATAAGAGCAGGTCAGAGGCTAGGAATATGAATGGAATATTTCAGCTCCTGACTCCTCACAGTCAGTCCACCTAGTACAAGGCATAAGTCAGAGTCATGATTTGGAGATGCTGGTATTGGACTGGGGTGTACAAAGTTAAAAATCATACAACACCAGATTATAGTCCAACAGGTTTAATTGGAAGCACTAGCTTTCGGAGCACCACTCCTTTATCAGGTAGTTGTGGAGGACACAATTGTAAGACACAGAATTTATAGCAAAAGTTTACAGTGTGATGTAACTGAAATTATACATTAAAAATACCTTGATTGTTTGTTGAGTCTTTCATCTGTTCGAATACCATGATAGTTTCACTTCTTTCATATGTAAATCACAAAACTTTTTAAAAAAAATTTTGTTTAAAGAGTGTGGACATAGATACCACCATTACACGTGGGGACACCTCCCACCTTGTACATGGCAGGTATTCATGTGACTCAGCCAACGTTGTCTATCTTATACACTGCAGGCAAGGATGCCCTGAGGCATGGTACATTGAGGAAACCGAGCAAAGGCTACAGCAACGGATGATTGGGCACCCCACAACAACCAACAGACAGGAGTGTTCTCTCCCAGTTGGGGAACACTTCAGGGCTCTAGGACATTCGACCTCGGACCTTCGGGTGACCATCCTCCAAGGCGGACTTCAGGATAGGCAGCAGCGAAAAGTGGCCGAGCAGAGGCTGATAGCTAAGTTCCATACCCATAGGGAGGGCCTCAACTGGGACCTTGGGTTTATGTCACACTACAAGTGACCACCATTGCACTATATATACACACACACATTTACACGGACACACACACACACACGGACACACACACACGGACACACACACACGGACACACACACACGGACACACACACTTAGACCACTCTACATTCACACACACATATACATTCTCTCACAGACACTCACAACCCCCCACCCCAGACACACCCACATACACCTACAGACACACACACCCACACTCACACATGCACGCCCTCACAGACTTAGACACTCTATACTCACATATACACACAACCCCCCACCCCAGACAGTCAGACACACACAAAAACCCACATGCACGCATATACGTTTGTGGGGTCAATTTGTACTTGCAGAGTTACATTGTACTTTGCTCAAAAACTGCATGAATTCATGTAAAACTCTGTTAACTCACTTTTTAGATTAGAATCAGTCTAAACATTATGGCACAGACAGAGAACACAGGGGGCTAACACCTCAACATTTCAACTCCCCCTCCCACTCTGCCGAGGAGCTCAACATTTCAACTCCCCCTCCCACTCTGCCGAGGATATGGAGGTGCTGGGCCTCCTCCACCGCCGCTCCCTCACCACCAGACGCCTGGAGGAAGAACGCCTCATCTTCCGCCTCGGAACACTTCAACCCCAGGGCATCAATGTGGATTTCAACAGTTTCCTCATTTCCCCTTCCCCCACCTCATCCTAGCTTCTAACCTCCAGCAACTCGACTTGTCCGGACTTGTCCGACCTGCCCAGCTCCTTTTCCACCTATTCCCTCCACCCTCTCTTCCCTGACCTATCACCTTCATCTCCTTCCCCACTGACCTATTGTACTCTATGCTACTCTCTCCCCACCCCCACCCTCCTCTAGCTTATCTCTCCATGCTTCAGGCTCTCTGCCTTTATTCCTGAAGGGCTTTTGCCCGAAACGTCGATTTTGCCTGTCCTCGGATGCTGCCTGAATTGCTGTGCTCTTCCAGCACCACTAATCCAGAACCTTCAACGTATTATCTGGCTAACACCAATTGCTACAGTTAACCTGAGAATGTAACTTTTAAAAAAAGTTTTGTGATTTACATATGAAAGTGAAACTATCATGGTATTCGAACAGATGAAAGACTCAACAAACAATCAAGGTATTTTTAATGTATAATTTCAGTTGCATCACACTGTAAACTTTTGCTTTAAACTCTGTGTCTTACAATTGTGTACTCCACAACCACCTGAAGGAGCGTCGCTCCGAAAGCTAGTACTTCCAATTAAACCTGTTGGACTATAACCTGGTGTTGTGTGATTTTTTCAAGTCAGGAGTGTGCTGGAATGCCCTTCACTTGCTTGGATGAGTGCTGCTGCAACAGTCAAGAAACTTGACACCATCCAAGACAACCAGCCCACTTGATTGCCACCACATCCACAAGCATCCACTCCCTACACCACTGACTCTCAGTAGCAGCAGTATGTACTACAAGAGGCACTGTAGAAATTCAAAGATCCTTAGACAGCACCTCCCAAACCTACTGTCATCACCAACTAAAAGAACAAGGGCAGTAAATACATGAGAACACCATCGCCTGCAAATTCCTTTCCAACCACTTACCATTCTCATTTGGAAATATAACACCATTCATTCACTGTTACTGGGTCAAAATCCTGGAATTGCAGCAGTTCAAGAAAGCAGCTCATCACCACCTCCCCAAGGACAACCAGGGAAGATGATAAATGCTGGCCAGCCAGTGATTCGTGTCCTACGAGTGAATATATGAAAAGGCGACTGTCTGTATTGAGTTTGCACATTCTCCCAGTGTCTGCATGGGTTTCCTCCCAAAGTCCAAAATCTTGCAGGTTAGATGATTTGGCCATGGCAAATTGCCCGTAGCGTTTAGCGATGTGTAGGTTGGGTGGGTTAGCCATGGGAAATGTGTGGTTATGGGGATAGGATCGGGGTGGGTCTGGGTGTGATGCTCTTCAGAGGGTCAGTGTGGACTCAACGGCCTGCAAGGGCTACTTCAACACTGTGGAGATCCTATGATTCTATGAGAGAAGCATGAATAAGTGTTCCAGTGGTAGATGCTTTGAAGGAGAGATGAAGGTGGTAATGTCACAGCACTGAATGGGTGTTTTTTGTGATGGGGATGACATGGAATGAAATCTTAGCTTGGGATTGCCTTAGACATTGAAGATGAAAACCATCAGGTTCTTACTGAAAGTGGCCAGACAGAAGATTGAATTGATAGCAAGGGATCTTGGCAAGGCAAAGATATTAGTTTTGACCTTGCTAATGTTTAGATGGATGAAGTGACTGCCCTTTGGATAAAGGCTGCTGAATAAGCAGCCTGATTATACAACAGCAGCAGAAGGGTTAAGAGGCAAGTGTCATTAGCATACATATGAGAATTGAACCCGTTATCTGCAGAAGATTTATCAACATGTACGAAGAAACACGAGTGAAAACATTTAAAGATGGAGTTGAGCAAAGATGAGGACAAACGCAGGAGATAAATTCACAAACCTTGGAGAATGCAGGTTAGCAATGGAGTGGCAGTGAGCAAAGATCAGTAGCCTCAAGGTCAACTTTTCTTTCAGAACATGGGCAAAGGTGATTTTGAAATGAAGTCTTGGCTGAGGAACCAAATATCATTTACAATCTTGAGCCAGGAAAGGATGTAAAATAGTCAGCAAATAGTGGAAATGGGGCCCAAGAAGCAGCAGTAACCTATCCAGTTATCTCCAAACTCAAACCAAAACAGCTCCCAATATGCATAAATAGGAACACAAAGGTCATTTGGCCATTAGAACTGCAGCATTAAAAGAAATTATGGCTGCCATGCCGCCTACCTCCATATCCCTGAACTTTTATCAAAAATAATTTCAGATTTAATATAAAAAAGTGACCCTCCATCAATTTGTATGTATTAAAAAAAATTTTCAAACTTCTACAACACTTTCCCAACATCATGAAAAATCTCTCTAATTTAGAGACTGTTCCCTGTAGTCTAAAAATAATTTTATCTACCTTAACAATTACCTTCAATATCTTGAAAACCTAAATCAAATCACTCCTTAATCCTCTAGCTTTTATAGAAAGCAGCCATTGTTTAAGCAAACTCTCTTAGAATTTAACCTTTGAGACAATATGGGATCAACCAAGAAAGGATTTAGAGGGAAATGGGACAAACGCTGGCAAATAGGACTAGATTAATTTAGGATATCTGATTGACATGGACGAGTTAGACCAAAGGGTCTGTTTCTATGCCATACATCTCTATGACTCTAAGTCTAAACTTACTTTGTTCTCTCTCCAAGACTAATACAACCTTCCTGAGATACTGTGCTTAAAACATCAAACCACTTAATCCGAAAGGAAACTAAGTTAAAACACTATTGTCTTTACCTTGGTGCATTTACATAAATGGCAAACAGAATGAACTACTGAGTCAACAAGTTTGTTCCACATTCATGATTAGACATTCCCTCCTTTCCAGCAGTCACAGGGGCAAAGATAATTCCAGGACCAAAACATGAAGAAGCAATCGAGAAAATTATTCAAGAAAAACCAGACAAGCAAACACATTGTGTGCTTGAGTTCACTTCACCCAGTACTCTTTATGTTGGAATGACCAAACATGAAGCAATCAGTAGTTGTATTAATGATAGATTCTTTTTGTCAACCGCATATTGTTTTTGTTACCATTCCCTAGTTAGCAGTGATTAAAGGTCCAGCCATTCTCAGCAGTTTGAAATCTAGCCAACATTTAAGGCAAACATAACAGAACGATGGGTGGTCATTAAAGAGGAAGTAGTTTATTTACAGTCAGAGTACATTCCATGAAGGAGACAGTAAGACAAACTAATGCAGAGCTCTCTGGATGATCCAAGTAATAGAAAGCAACACGCAGCCGAAAAACGGTGCATATGATAGATGTCAACTGGATAATAGAATTGTGAACCAAGCTTAAATGTACGCTGGAAGGTTCAGAGGGAAAGTGAAAAAGCACAGTGGCAAAGACAGAATCTACCTCAAACAGAATCCACAGTTTTTCTGTAGGCATATCAATACTTTAAAATAGGTGTTCAAAGGAAGATGGTGACCATTTAGGAACCTTAAAAGGAAATTTACACATGGAGGTAAGGTGTAAAGCTGAGACTCTGAATGGGTACACTGTATCTGTCTTCACCAAGGAAGAAAATGCTACCCAAGTCATGGTGAAAGGAGAAGGACCTGTGGGTATGTGTGAACAAGTCAATGAAAATGCCAAGTTGAGAAAATTGTGGATGACACGTATGGGATACTGGACTTCATAATTCAGGGCACAGAGTGCAAAAGCAATTAACTTATGATGATCCTGTGTAGAAAAACACTGATTTGGGCTCAACTGAGAGCACTGTGACAGTTCTGGCCATGACATTTTATAAAGGATGTGGTGGCATCGAAGGGGGTGCAGGAAAAGTAAGGAGTTTCAATTACATGAACTGATTGGAGAAACAGGAGATGTTTCTTTTGGAAAAAAGATTAAGAGGAGGTTTGACTGAGGTGTTCAGAAATCATGATGGGCCTATACAAAGTAGGTTGGGATAAACCGTTCCCGTTGGTTTAAAAGGTTGACAACCAGACAACACCGATTTAAGATGGTGATTTGTAAATGACAACAGTGGCATGAGGAAAAATATTACCAACAGACAGCAAGGACATAGGATCTGGTCTGCACTACTTGAGATTGTGATGGAGGCAGATTTATTTGTGGCTTTCAAAAGATAATTGCATTCTTATTCGAAGAGACACAATTTCAGGGCTACCAGGAAAAAACAGGAGAGCGAGTCTAGGTAATTAGCTTTTCCAGAAATCCAGCTTGACACCACAAGCCGAATGGCTTCTTTCTGTGCTGTAACCTTTCTATGATTTATCAGATCATTCTTTCATAATTTGCATTTGGATACAAGTCTGAATCTAAATGCTTACTTTCAGTTTTCCATTGTGGTCCCATTGATTGCCAATGCTTTGCAGACAGATTCTGAAAAGATAGCTCATTGCCGGCAATTATATATCCACAGTTGTTGAGGAGGCGTACAAAAATACTCCTCAGTTCAACGTTTTGTGCTATCACCCACAATAGATCATTTCAAATACACAGCCCTTTCTCAAGTTCATTCCAACTCAAAATAAGTGAACTGCAAACGAAATTTCATGGCAGCATCATCTTTCCTTTGATAATTGAATTATACACAATAAAGATTGAATATTTATTTATACACAATGACTAGTAGTGTAAAACATCAGGTCACAGAGTTTTCTGAAAGTTATGAAATTATGGACAGGAGAAAGTGGCTCTTTTAGACATGGGTAGCCAAAGAAATGAGTGCAACATAAATAAGGTGTGGCAAAACATGAGATTAATCATGAAATGCTTATTTAAAATTCTAATCAACATTACTCAAATATTTCATTAATAGAATAATCATAAAATGATTGAGCGTTCCCTACATATTTATTCAGGCTATTCAAAGCCAGCATCGTTACTTGGTACTACCTTTTGTGGGGAGAAAGTAAGGACTGCAGATGCTGGAGATCAGAGCTGAAAATGTGTTGCTGGAAAAGCGCAGCAGGTCAGGCAGCATCCAGGGAACAGGAGAATCGACGTTTCGGGCATAAGCCCTTCTTCAGGAATGCTTTTGTGGGTTAAGTAGAATCTGTTTCCTTTACTGCCTAAACATGCCTGAAAAAACTCTATTTAGTACAAGTTATTGAAAATACCTGTGCATTTAAACTTAGAGACTATCACATAACTGGGAGATTTGATCAAGTACACAAGGTAAATCCAATGGTGTCAGAAGATACTTTATTTGGGGTCTCACAACTTAATAATCAAAGAGTTAGAAATGCTTATATTCTCCAGCATTCTTCTTACACTCTCACAAATACAACATGTGCAACAGAAACTCTCCACAACACTTGCTACCCAAACTCCTCCACTTATGTATTACTTCAGACATGCTTTATAAAATGGACTAGTGAATTATGTTTTAAATAACAAAAGAACTTAAAAGATGTGAAATAACAGCTCCAGCACTGAAGCATTCTGGACTTGAGGTAGGCAACAAGCCTTCCCTACTCAAATGCAGTGTCTACTTCCATCCCAGGAATGCCAATTTACTTGATTCCAAATTACATGATTAATTGTTCAAAAGGCATTTAAGTAATTTATTTGGGACACTGATTATTGCATTTCCATCTCAACAATAAGTCAATCTATGTAAATACGAAAATTAATAGAGAGCATAATTTCACAAAACAACAAAGAGTGATTATAGAGGTGCAATAATAGACCTATCTACTGTCTGTGATGAGTTGACAATGGTTTCCAAAAAATCTTTCATAAGAATCTTGCACTGCTGAACTTAATTACAAAAACACAGAGCCTGGCTGAATCACTGTTCCACTTCCTGCTGCGTCAGCCTTCTCACTAACATTGCCTCTTGTGAAGAATGTCTCTACAGATTTGGAGCAGATGTTTCCCTGATATCACATAAAATGTGACCCCCACTTCAAAAACGTTGATGTTCTCATGCACTAAAGTAACCTTCTCATGACAGTGTAGTCTAAAGTTAGAAAAGCTTAAAAAGAACCCAATTTATTTTTGCAAGTGAAAAATAATTTGCTAACAATTTGAGTTCAATTAAAACACTATTGGTGACTATACAAAACTTCTGGTCAATTTGTTGGCATTGTTGCAATAAAGTAACACAACTTCTCTGAAAGATCTACACTGTTCTTGAGAAGGAAAGCCAATCATCATCTTAGAAATTGGACAATTGGTCTCACCCTTCTAAGAACTTTTATAGTTGGCTGCCAATAGCCTCTGTAACTGAAGACAGATTTCAGTCTTCTCCCAACGTGGCAACAGTTCTATTCAAAGTCATCATGCTGTCTTGCTTTTGACTGAGCTAAAGGCAGCAGTCCTATTCAAAAACCATCAATGATAACATGATGTAACTTTGGTCTATTGTACAAAGTACAATCACTACTCTGGGCTTAGCTGTTTGGGTTTAAAATTACAGTTGCTTGCAGCAAAACAGATCTGTCAAACTATCAGCTACCGGAATAGAAAGTTACGTGCTTTGTTAATCAGAAACTTCTGGAGAACAGACAAAAACCTAAGTTTAATAATTGTTTTTATAAAAAACAGTGACTGGTACCAGTTGGTGAGTTGGACAAATTAGTCCATCACAAAAATCTGTATTTCAAAATCAACACTGATGCTATTGTACTTAGAACCTCAATAGGTCTCATGAGCCTATTTCCATGATGAATTTTACAGTCACAACACATTATCAGGTATCCAGATTTAAAAAAAACTTTCAATGTGATTGTCAATCTGTGGATGCGTACTACTGCACAAACAAGGCTGTGACAAATATAAAGCACACTTTGTCCTCTAACATCATTTAGCCTTGAAGTATCAGATAAAGACAATAAAACTGCAGATGCTGGAATCCAAAGTAGACAAGCAGGAGGCTGGAAGGGCACAACAAGCCAGGCAGCATCAGGTGGTGGAGAAGTTGATGTTTCGGGTGTAACCCATCTTCAGGAATCCTGAAGGCGACTAATACCCAAAACGGCAAACTTCTCCACCCCTAGATGCTGCCTGGCTTGTTGTGCCCTTCCAGCCTCCTGCTTGAAATATCAGATGTCAAACAAGTTTTATCTCAAAGATCTCCACATTACACTTCTTGTGGGAAATGAATACAAGGCATGTAAAGATGATGCCAGGCTATATTTGGTTGAGTGAGCTTCCCTCTTTACACGTGTAAGGCACGTTATGTGCAAATCTATAGCCAGGGTCTTCCAGTTACACAAACACAGGCCACAGGAGTTGTCCAGTTAATTGGAACACCGGATTGTCATAGCCTCAAAAAAAAAGTTTCATATTCAGTTGTTATTAAAATAAATTGCAAATGGTAAAAATTGCAAAAGTGAACCGAGCTTTATTGAAATTCTCTTTTCACTATAGCTTTCTTTACTTTTTCACAAACAGTTATTTGGAGTACAGAACCTAAGTCTTACTGAAGAAAAGGATTTTGTTGCAGTTTTTTGTCCTGCACTCATCAGAATAATTTACAAGAATACCAACTTGAGGGAAAAGACGACATTTATACTGCATGAGAGGATAGAGCTGATTGGTTGACAAGTTGACTCTGTTTGGTAGAGGTGTTGCCTTGGAGGATACAGTAATTAACAATGATCAACAATTAGCTGCCAAACTTGGTTAAACTCTTAGACCAGACCGGTTGACTCTGAATGTCTGTCACCTATTTTTCAACTCGACAAAACAGGTGACAGCCATTTGCTAATTCATTTCTCATGGCAATCCCCTGACCAAACAAAATCAATCTGTCGGGTTTAAAATTTAAACAAATGCTGGATGCTAACTGTCAACTTGCCTACCCATCATTTACATTCAGTCTAAATGTTGAATTTCCCCCTTGAATTGGTACTCTTGCAAATTGTCTTGATGAGTGCAAAATGAAAAGCTTCCACAAATCGTGGAAGCAACTTCACAAGCAACTGATATTTTTATCTGAAGATCGACAATGAGATACTTCACAGGGCTTCTCCCCCTTCAGCATAGGATTTGTAGTAAAAGTCAAATTAATCCTTTCTACTGTCTTCACTTACTCAGAAGTAAAATGAAATGATTGTCAGTGTTATTCATCCTCATATGGTAATCTTTAGCCATGGATATGTTTTCCGCCCACAACTCCAAAAGATAATGTAATTATCTCTGTTGCCTAGTAACCCACATTTCAGCTGCCAGAGGCAGCCTGGTACTGTACTGCTGATTCTACTCTCGTATTTTAGAACATGTGTACATGATGTAATTTATCTATTCCACATTGTTCCTCGGCAGCAAGTGTTATAACAGGCAGTTATCACTTTATAAAGTCAAGTCACAGATTCAAGTGCATATGCTGCATTTCAAGAAGAAAACCATAACTATGAGGTTCCAAAATAATTATTTTTCATATGAAGTACGCAGCAAACTATACTCTTTTGAAGCACGAGCAAAGCCTGGAGCCCATCACTTCAACAGCAAAGAATACAATGACCATCTGCCAAAACTGGTGTCATGCTTTGTTAATTTACAAAAAGAGAACACCATGCATTTTAAATGATGATGATACCTCTGAGGTCTAATCTGAATCCCCATGGCCTTTAAAGCATTAACATTTTCCTTAAAAAAAACTTCCATACTTTCAAAAAAATATCAAACCAAAATTTGTTTGAAGCAGGCCCTATGAAGATATTGACAAACGTCAGTTTCAAAAGACAGTATCCTGGATGTACATAGCTTGGAAATAAAACAACAAGTGAGTCCAACTGTGCAACAATCAAAAGAAAAGAACCCACGATGAGTTCTATTTTATATATCCTAATTCAAAACTACATGTAGGGATGCATTCTGCACAAAGAGTTTGTTCAATGTTGCAATCTTGGGCCGGTCAAAGCTAACTCTTCAGTAAAATCAAATCTGGAGTATCGTTCACATGATTGTGGATGAGACAAGGAATATTCTGACCATTTACTTTAGTGACGGAAGTAACATCCAGGTTTAGAATTGCGTTAGTGAGATGAGTAGCTTGAGTCGGGATATTTCCCCAGAGGTTTACTCTGGGGAGGCTGGGGCACCATGGAATTAGGAGTGCTGAACCCCAAAACAAATGGGGCAGGCAGCCCTGGGGTAGGTGAGTGCCAAGTCAGACAGGTCAAGAGATTTGCCTCAGTTGTGTTGGATTTTGTCTGAACTGTTTGAGGCCTTCAAACACTCATCTTCTTCCAAACTGACCCATTTCCAGCACGCACACGCACACACCTCCAACGTCCTCCATTCACTCATGGCCCACCATATCCTTCATGCCAATTCCTATCTCCTACACCACCCACTTCACAGTTTCTTATACCCTACAATGCCAACTCATCCTCGATCCCTCAATCCTTCCATAGCCATTCACTCCCATATCCACCATGGATGCATGTCAGAATTCACATGAGGATGAAAAATAAACTAACAATGTAATATATTTCTCATGAATTCACACTTGTTAGTGAATAAAACTCCCACTGGTAATACTCAATTGAAGACTTTAAATCTCAAGTATTCTTCATTCTAAGAAATCGACCAAACTTCTATTCAGTCCCCAGATCAAAGAGAACTAATCCTTTAATGGCCCCTTAAACTGTCAAACTCTAATCTCGCAATACCTCAAAACACAGCTTTTGAAACTCAGTCAAACATTCATAATGACATAGTAATAACCCTGGGGCAAATGTCAGCAAAGAACTCTATCGAAAGAGTTTAAAGAGCAGGAATTTTAAAATCTTCAGATCATGGTAGTTATCGACAGTTTCTACCTTTCAAGAATATTTGAATCTATGTCATCCATTTGTAATCCTACATTGCAGGTCAAGGTCCCTGCACATGGGCTCTGTTTGAACTCAGGGTTAATTTTAACTGGCTGTGCAGATTTTGAGTTTCTCTTTAGTGATTTATGCTCCAAACCCTGTTGGCAAAAATCGCATCGCAACCTTCATCAGAAAGATGCATAAAGCATTCCAGTCTCCATGAGAATCTGGTCCTTAGTCTCAGTATGCATTAATCCTATGATTGTACCAAGAGGTTTACAAATTGGCTTATAAAACTACACTACGCATTGTAATTACTAATCTCAATTTTGCATGCACCAAAACCAAACCAAATAAATGTAATCTCCAAGTATAAGTAGAATTAAATTTGCCTTTTTTTTGTGAATTACAGTAAATGAAAGAATGTTACTCACCTTTCATTTTCACATGGAACTCTCCTAACTGGTTCTCAAGCTCACTCTCCATCGTGCACATACTCTAGGTAAGAAAAAGAAGATTTTTGTTTTTGGTTTGGCACAATTAGAACACTTCTGTTTCAAAATTAACGACAAAGTCATTAAATAAGGACATTATACCCCTCAGGTTTTGGTTTTATTTTGTGGTTGGAACTTGATGACTGGATAATTTCCTGGGTCTAAAATCCCAACGCATCTGCATTGCTCACACACTGTAATCTTCAAACATTAACACCTTAACTGAGCAGGAGGCAAGTTTGATTCTGAATTACGGGCAATAAGCTCGAAGGAAAGGCAGGAATTTGGGCATCCAGAAGCCTAAGTGCTCCAAGAATTGGCCAAACAACCAGTCAAATTGTAGTATCCAATTGCACAGCAAAACCAAGGGGTGGAGGGTGTTGACTCCAGTCTACTGGGAAAATAATTGCCACTCCCCACATTAAATCTGACAGCTGTCTACTACTCTGCACCAGACTCTTTGGATTTGGCAATTTCCAATTTAGATCTTACCTCTTGACTCTTCCTGGCCTGTTAATAGAACTGAGTGGGTTCACAATCTGCCCCATACCCTGCCCTCTTTTGAAACATTGGTTGCACTTTGGAAGTGTTGGGATTGAAAGACAACTCCAAACACACAATTTTCAATACATGCTCATTATACCCTCTCATGTTCCCTCTCAAATTGAAATATCAGCCACAATTGAAAAGAGGTATAAAAAACTAGCAACTTCCTCGTGGCTGCACTGATGCCCTCTCGGGATCAGACTGGGCCAGTCAATGCCAAATGGGCATTCATGAGATGATGGAAGATTGACCAAATGCCATTATTTTGATCATTCAAATCAGATATGCACAATGCAGATGACACTGTGGAGCGGTGGAACATTATTCCATGCTTAAATTTCCCAATTTGGGGAGGTTTAGTTTCAGTGATACTGTTAAAAACTGAGTCAAGGACTCTTGTCCAGACCTCTCCAACCCCCCCTAGAAGGCAGGGCAAAAAATAATCAACTGACCATGCGTCCTGCTGTGCTCACCGAGTTACCGACTATAGAATGGGAGAGGCATTGAACAGAGTTCTTGCTTGCACCACCAAGGATTATTGTTTGGTGTTTCAGAGAGTGAAGACAGGGGCCAGAATGTAGCAATATATAAAATGGTGTTGCAACCTTGATACGTTGGCAACACTCTAGCTCTTAAATCAAAATGTTATAAATTCAAATTGATCAAAGTTGACTCTTCAGTGTTGAGAGTGAAGTATTACAGCGCTTGTGTGTTTCAGTTGACATGTTAAACTAAGACCTCATCTGCCAATATGTCCTCGGGGCTGCAGACATGTGCTACAATCTTAAAGAAATCATGTAGCAAAATAAAATTAGAGGGAACATTGCTATCCACTTTCTTAGGTGGATGCAAGTGATCCCATAACACCACTTTGAATTCCTGTGGTTTGGTTCAACCACAACAATATTTATTGTTCAACCAATATGATTAAAACATTAGCTGGTCATTTATTTCACTGATGCTTTGGGGAGCTTGCTGTGCACAATTAGTTGCAATTTTCCTTCATTACAATATAGACTACCTTTGAAAAACACTCCTTTGGGACTTCTTTAGATTGTGACAATGCTACATCTAATGCAAGTTTAAGGAAGCTACAATATACCAGTCAGACCATGCTTTGATACTGTACTCCGTGTCATTGCTAATTATGCAAGATACATATAAACATATATCAGAGATAAAAATAACAAATGTTAATAACATTGGAACATATAAATATTCAATACTGAAATTTGTAGTAGATGGAAAAGAAATTTGCATATAGAGCACATGCTCACAGACATTCCAAAGCACTTCATAGCTAATTATATAGCTTTGAATTGTAGTTACTATTATCAGCAAACAACAGAGGCAGTTCATAATCCACATTTTTCAGCAACACAACATTTATTTATCTTCAAAGATCCAGCCCAACCTATGGAAAGAGAATGCACCAAGCTTAGCTGTATTTCCTTATTTTCCAGTTACAATATTTCAGCTTCTGGTTTTACCTCAGTGTATTCTTTGTAGCCCTTGTTAGCTTCAGCCAAGCTCTCTCTTGCTTCTTTGCTAGTTTGAGATACAGTATACGCCCGCACCATGTTGTTTGCACCATCCCGTAATCTTCGCTGGATGCAGTAAGATTCATATAGCTCATCAATCTGCAACAAATGGCAAAAAAAGCAAACCAGTCAGCATTACCAAAATGATGCTGCAGTGGCAACCATGGTCAGGCTTGATTAATCAGACAACGTAAAACATTTGTTTTCAAAACAGAGTTCATGATATTTTTACATTTAGGAGTCTACCCACATGCCACACTGTTGTACACTTACCTTAATCAACTCCTCTATGTATTTTAGAAATTTTATTTATCAAGAACTAACAAACAGAAGGCCTATATATTTTATACATTTCATTAATAAATAATTAAGCCACATAACTGAGGGGTCTGCTTGGACTGGAGACAATGAACTTGAATGTCAATATGCATGACTTACATTGACAATACCAGTGACAGTAATGCTTTCCTAATGGGACTGAACTTTACCTTCCTCAAATCCCCAATTCATTCCCCCTCCTCTCTTGAAGGCATAGATTGATGGAAGTTCAGTTCCATCAATACCAGACGCCTTCCAATTCCTTTCCAAAAGTGAGCAGTTGTATGCAGGACAGCAAATTACAACTGACTATGCTCCGACAAGGGTTCTTGTCGGACACAGTTGATTCCTTCCTCAATATTTATGAGACTGAAACAAATCAAAGTTGACACACAAGTCTGTACTGAGACACTGTGGGATTAAGGTTAATCTGATGCAGTATTTTAGATGCAACACTGAACTGTATCCCTGTGTCTGTGTCCTGCAGAATGTACAAGATCCCATTGTAGTATTCAAAGGCGGCTAGAGAAGCTGACTCCACTTCCAGACCAAGATTTACCCTGAGCTGAAAATGTGTTGCTGGAAAAGCACAGGTGGTCAGGCAGCATCCAAGGAGCAGGAGAATCGACGTTTCGGGCATGAGCCCTTCTTCAAGATTTACCCTGAACCAAAACTACTAATCATTTAGCTTATTTCGACATACAAGATCTTGTTGTGTCAAATCTAGTTACCACATCTCTTTACATAACACCTAAAAACTAACTGTTTACTATGACGTACTCTGGGGTGGCCATAAAGACATTGGATATGCAATATAAATTATAAAGATATAATTTGTGTAATACTTTCTAGTGCTGGGTATCATAGAACTGAGGCAGGATCTGAAAATTTGATGTTCTTACCCCTCTCTTGACATTTTATTCCTAACCAGCTGTTCAACCAAACTATACAAATTGCAATAGGCCAGACTTAGAGAGTTTAGATTTTCTAATTCCTATTTAACTTTCTTTAAAAAAACATACCAAATGTAGTTAATCTTTAACAACTGGAACAGAGTACAATGGTTAACAGACACACATCACCTGGGTGAAAGAGTCCCCAAATGTAATAAGCATCATGTAGAAGTTCACTGAACACACCTTCTCTTAAAATGAGTCCTCTACAACCTGGTATGGTGTTGGACCTAGCAGGACTTATACACTTAATGGTAAGGTCCTAGGGAGTGTTGCTGAACAAAGGGACCTTGGAGTGCAGGTTCATAGCTCCTTGAAAGTAGAGTTGCAAATAGATAGGATAGTGAAGACGACGCTTGGTATGTTTTCCTTTATTGATCAGAGTATTGAGTACAGGAGTTGGGAGGTCATGTTGCCAACAGGACATTGGTTAGGCCACCTTTGGAGTACTGCGTGCAATTCTGGTCTCCTTCCTATTGGAAGAATGTTGTGAAACTTGAAAGGATTCAGAAAAGATTTACAAGGATGTTGCCAGGGTTGGAGGATTTGAGCTATAGGGAAAGAAGTTGAATTGGCTGGGGCTGTCTTCCCTGGAGCGTCAGAGGCTAAGGGGTGACCTTATAGAGGTTTATAAAATCATGGGGGGCATGGATAGGTTGAATAGACAAAGTCTTTTCCCTGTGGTGGGGGAGTCCAGAACTAGAGGGCATAGGTTTAGGGTGAGAGGGGAAAGAAATAAAGGAGACCTAAGGGACAACATTTTTACATTGAGGGTGGTGCATGGGTGGAATGGGCTGCCATAGCAAGTGGTGGAGACTGGTACAAGTGCAACATTTGGATGGGTATATGAATAGGAAGGGTTTGGAGGGATATGGGCCGGGTGCTGGCAGGTGGGACAAGATTGGGTTGGAATATCTGGTCAGCATGGACGAGTTGGACTGAAGGGTCTGCTTCAGTGCTGTGTCTCTATGACTTATAGGAATTAGAACCAAGAAAACCAACACAGATAAATCTTTCCATAATATGGGACTAGAGGGATCAAATTGCAGCATGACAAAGAATGACAAATAATCTGAATCTTCACTTAATTCCCTGCATTAGAAAGAGAAATGTTTGTAAAATGATAGGTCTTACTCTATCCTTCCTTTTGAATGTATGATTTTTATTGTAACATGTATTTTACAGGAAGAATACAATAAAATACAGTGAAAAGCTTTCATTTGTTGTCACAATTCAATGCCATTTTGAATAATTTAAGGGAAAAAAGAAAGAAAGAGAGTCCATCTGTCCTGAACTAGCTCCTCATCATTAATGATGCTTCCACTGCCATCCTTCCTCCACTGCTTCGTCACAGTCTATACTGGACCCAACCAATGTCACTGATGCTCAGGCACCATCTTTTGCTGCTGGTCGATTCTTCTCTGCCATCACCGCCTGCCTGGACCAAGTGATCTGTCGCCACTGGACCTACCTCAACAACACTGCTTCGGACGCCAGGTCCTGTGCTCGCCCCAGAAAAGTAAATAAGGACTCATTTGAGGGTTTGCCTGGGCCCATTCTCCTCTGCACTGTTGCCGGGGAGTAGTCAGGTAACAAGCTTCATTAAAGCTTCGATTCTTTGATACAAGAGTACTTGATGTAAAATTGGGTTAGATCAGTTAGATCATGAAATTGGGCATTAGAAAGTGGCCAGTACTTCCTGTGTACCTGAAACAATTCTGTTGCGTCACTGAAGGGTAACTGAAATAAAAAAAACTAAAATGTCCACCTTCCCATCCATCTTTTCCCCCATTCCAGCAACCAAGGCAGTGAACGGAGAAATGAAAATCCCAGGTATGGTACACATTGTGTTAGCTGTCCCTTCCTGCTAACGGCGGTGTAATAGGCCACATTGTCTCACTCAGCGTGCAGAGAGGAAAATCAGAGATTGGTTACCAGAAGGACTATGATTCAAACTCCTGCAGGTTTACAGATTGGACTTCAGGTGATCATGGCCTCAGGTGATCATCCAAACTCTCCCTATTGAGTATGCACATAAAGTATGGGCACTTTTAAATGAAGTATCAGAGGGAACTAGCATATACAAAACTATATCCCAGTAAACAGTCAGCACCTTCCCAAAAAGAAAACATTGGCAGAGTTTTTACTTTAAAATATCATGTCTCAAATTAGCTTTTAATAATCTTAATTATTCACAATAATTTGTAATTATTGAGCAACCCTGACCTGGTAAATTAATCCCACCAAGGCACTTCATAGGAAATTTATAACAAACCATCCAAGGAGATATTAGAACTGATGATCAAAAGCTTGTTTAAAGTGGTAGATTTTAAAGTAACTTCTTGAAAATGGTGTAAGGTGGAGAGATTTAGCAAGTGAATCCCAGAGCTCAGGGCCTTGGCAACTGAAGGGATGACTAATAGTGAAACAGTTAAAATGGAGGATGTACAGGACACAAGAGGTGGAAAAGACCACTATTTAATGAGAGTTGAAGATCTCAAGGAAATTACAAAGAACCGAATTGAAAGATTGAAAACAAGAATCAGAGTTTTGAAAATCAGGTGTTGCCATATTGGGAATTAAGGTAGTTCAGCAGGCAAAGGAAAAATGGGTGAAAAGAAGTTGCTGTAAGTTCTTGTACAGGCAGCAGAATTCAATTGAGCTCAAGTTTATGAAGCATGAAAATGGGAAGCCATTCAGGACAGTGTAGAGGTTAGAAAGGCATGGATGAGCATGTTTGAGCTGTTACAGCAGTAGAAGCAGATTATCTTGGTGGTAAAGTAGATGTGATTGAAAGTTAACCACAAGATCAAACGCAGCAGAGTTATGAATGGTCTAGTTCAGCTGCAAACAATGATCAGGGTGTGGGGTGGAGTCAGTAGCCAGACAATGTAAAAATGAGATCAAGACACTAAGTGAGAAGAACCTGCCTTTATACATTTAAGAATTTGGGGCATTGTATAGCTGAAAAATTGTTTTAATTGAAATTCCTCATGATGATGGTAAGAAAACCATTAAATGCCTGTAATTTTGATTAATATTCTGTTGACCCTTTAAAAATGAATTCATATTGATTGGAATCATTGATAAAATAATGAAAACAAGCTGAGAAGGTGGATGCAATTCAGTTTCAGCAATTGGGAGCTGATGCATTTTGGGGGATTAAAGTTTTAACTGTAGCAATTACAGACTGAATGGGACCTAGGCTTGGGACTGTGGAAAGACAAAGGGATTTGCAGGTTTGCAGGACATTAAAACAGGGTCTCAGAGAGGGCTGAGAAGACAATGCAGTACTAGATTTTTATCACTTTGGAACATAAAGAACGAATGAAGAGTTTATATAAAAACATAATAAAGCCTCATAAATGTATTGTTGGGCTTCAGGTTATTGGTAGTATATGAAGGCTTTTGAGAGTGTATGACAGATTGATATTTGCACACTCATGACAAGGTATAAAGACTCAAAACTGGGTGATTTTCAATTGGTTAACAGACTACGGTCTACAGGGCAATATAACAGAAGTTCTAAATTATACAAGGTTGGGAACCAGTACATAAAAAGGGTCATGGTCACCAATATTTGAGAAGCAAGATAAAAGGAGTTAAAAATAAAACATAAGGGATAAGGTCTGCAATTTAACAGAGAAGAAAAGAATCTTTAAAAAGAGAATTGAAAGGTTAAGTATTCACTTCCAGACTTATTGATTGAACAAAACTTAGTGTAGATTTTCCCTGTGGGCTACTGAACCTATCTCACCCCTCCCCCTGCCAACACCTCTCCCCCATCCACCAAACTCAAGTTGGTGGGGCACCCTGTGTGGGCAACAATGGGATTTGCCAAAGAACAGCCAATTAATGGAAACAGCATAGGTTTGCTGCCCAATTGTAGGTAACTGGCTCAGGAGTAGGAACTAACACATGTGCCAGCCAGCAACACTACTTTCAGAGTCTACCTGTTTCCATTCCCAGCTACAGAGAGGTTCACAAATCCTCTTCCATGCCTACACAGGAGATTAGATTGAATAAATGGGTGCAGAACAATAGGAAGGATGTTGTTAAACTATAAAGGGTGCAGAAAAATACTTACAAGGAGGTTGACAGGACTGGAGGATTTGGGTTATAAGGAAAGGCTAGATAGGCTGTGACTTTTTTCCTCTGGAGCATCAGAGGCTGAGAGGTGACCTTATAGAGGTTTGTAAAATAATGAGGGGGCACAGAAAAAGGTGACTAGTCAAGGTTTTTTCCCCAGGGTAAGGAATCCAAAACTAGAGGGCGTAGGTTTAACGTGAAGGGGGCAAAGATTTGAAAGGAAGCGGAGGGCGAATCGTGTATGGATGAACTGCCAGAGGAAGTGGTGAAGATTGGTACAATTACAGCATCTAAAAGGCATTTCCACAGGTACATGAATAGGAAAGGTTTAGAGGAATATGGGCCAAATGGAGGCAAATGGAACTAGCTCACTTTGGGATACCTGGTCAGCATGGACAAAAGGGTCGGTTTTCGGGCTGTATGACTCTATAACTCTTGGTTGTATGGAGATGTGGAAAGTTTGGGTCAAATGGCCTGTTGATGTAGTGTTTATGCATTTCTGTGTTGGGTTTGCCATTATATACATAGGTTAATTTGGGAAGCTCCAGGTATGCTCAGAAAGCAGTTCCCAAAGTTGTTAAAAGAAACCAATAATTCACAGGAAGGAATTAAACAAACAGCCATGTTTCTGCAATTCTGCTTCAATTCTTTGCCCAACTCGATCATATAGATATCATTTAGAGATTACCCGCAACCTTAATCTACAAAGTATTTATTCCAGAATGGTTTCCCTCACAAAACTGGAAAGACCACCTCCTCCAATAAGATTGAATGTCCCCCTCCTCGTGCACCTAAGTACAGGTATTGAGGCAGCTGTCAAGGTTCATGCTTTTGAAACTTTATCTGTTTAAAGTTTCTGAGCTGATCCGAAGTGTTGAAGGCCATATGAATACCAACTGGCAACTGAGGCCTAGTTGACTTCATGGCCCACAAATAAAAGACTATGGCAACCAAACCAAATTAATAAAGAAATATTGAACGACAATCTGTCTCAACACTGCAAGATTATCCAATGATTCTAGGACAGGGCTACAGCACTGATCAGTCTGATACAATGCAGGCTTGACATAATCCAAAAACACAGCAGAATCATTTAAACATAATTCATTCAGGGGATAGACATCATCTTCTTTAAGCTGATCGCCTTTGTCTTATTTGGTCACACATTCAACAATTGCTGCTCAGTCGCCTATTTCAACCCAAATGGCTGGATAATGCAAGGGAATTTTTTTCAAATTTTATTCATAATGACTGGGCACCCAATATATTAACATGGATTCCTAGAAACATAAAAAGGATCAGAAAAACCCAAAGAAAACACAGCCAGTGAACTTGCTAATTGTGAAAACTAGTAATGTCTGGCCACTGGAGTTTGCTCATCAATGTATTCTGAGCGATGACACACTAAATGAGTCATGAAGGCAGTCAAAGTCAAATGAAAAGAAACAGACTTACTGAATGGACTATACAGCACTGGTGGAAAACAAGCAAAGACTTTGTCTCTGTAGCTCGTATAATACTGCAACAAAAAATCTTTCTTGAAATATCTTGGATTAAGAATAAAGCACCTGAAAACTCATTTAGCTGCATTTTCAGTGCAGAAGACATCAATTGTGTATTGTGGCCCACATGCAAACAAATCCTTTTCCCAGTGAACAATCTTGATTTGGGCAATCCATTGTGGTCACATCATTTGTAGTAGCCAATCGTAAAAATGACCCTTAAAACCCATTTACTGCTAGCACCCAATATGCAACAATGGAATAAAACATTACAAATCAAGGAATATTAACTTGTACTCAAACAAAATTATTTAACATAGCACAGAATCTAGAGTGTTCATATTCAGTTTGGAGTCAGAGGCAGGAGGAGAATCACCATGCAGATCACCAGCACTACAGGTTTATATACATCTTCCCCAGCCACAATGGAGCTCACCAGCCTCAGACAGATGATTGCTGTCTGTGATTTTATATGGCACATACACAAGTTTGTATACACTAGTTTTAAAGCACATCTGGCCCTGCAGACACAGCTCAGTGTGAACAATGCAACCTTTACATCAATGAGAGCTGAAGACCATATGTAGGACCACATCAATAGGAGGACTACACTATAAAGCGCCACAGGGGAGGTTGCAGCTGGAAAGAAAGACTCAAAGAAAGTGGGGCTTTTTCACACTCTCCTCTGGAAGTGATTGGGGAAATGCAATGCTGGTTTTAAAAGCTGAGCAATTTTTAAGAGTCAAAGTGCAAAGAAAGGCCTTTTGTTAAAATGGGCAACAGGCTTAGGACTTTTTTTTGCTCTTTCAGCGTCAAGGCTGAGAGCAGCATTTATTGCCCATCCCTCTTATCCTGGGTGGTGAGCCAACTTCTCAAATTGTTGCAATCCATGTGGTGGAGGTGAACTCATAGTGCTGATAGGAAGTGAGTTTCAGGACATTGGCCCACATTTGTACTTTGTTTATTCAGCAAGGTGTTGCCTCAACAGGAGAGAAGGCCTCTTCCCTTTTAATGCACAATCATGTTTTCATATCATAATGCTACCTTAAGGTTCCCAATGGTCACGGTGCTACATTAATAAAATCAAAAGTCACACAACACCTGTTTATAGTCCAACAGGTTTACTTGAAAGCACAAGCTTTTGGAGCGTAGCCCCTTTGTTAGCTAAAATGAGAGAAAAGCACACAGAATGCAGAATTTATAGGCCGAGAGATCAAAAGAGCATATAAATAAGTCTCTGCAGGTGATCAAAAGTGTCAACAGCTGAATTACAAGCAAAGGGATGACCTATAATCCGATACTATTGTGTTAGGGCGGCACGGTGGCACAGTGGTTAGCACTGCTGCCTCACAGTGCCTCGGGCATCTGTGTGGAGTTTGCACGTTCTCCCAGTGTCTGCGTGGGTTTCCTCCGGGTGCTTCGGTTTCCTCCCACAGTCCAAAAATGTGCAGGTTAGGTGAATTGGCCATCCTAAATTGCCCGTAGTGTTAGGTGTAGGGGTAAATGTAGGCGAATGGGTCTGGGTGGGTTGCTCTTCGGAGGGTCGGTGTGGACTTGTTGGGCCGAAGGGCCTGTTTCCACACTGTAAGTAATCTAATCTAATCTATTGCAGTCATTTGGTCTGTCTCCAGCACAACCTTATTTTTATTTTTTTGTAATTATCTCTCTGCCTCATTTGATGGGCCAGCTTTCAGAGCATTGCTCCTTCGTCAGATAACTAGTGGAGTAGGATCATAAGACACAGAATTTATAGCAAAAGATCAGTATCATGCACAGTGCTCTGAAAGCTAGTACTTCCGAATAAACCTGTTGGACTATAACCTGGTGTTGTGTGATTGTTAACTTTGTCCACCCCAGTCCAACACTGGTACTGCCACAGCATTTAATGGGATTATAGGTCATCCCTTTGCTTGTTCTTTAGCTGTTGAAACTTTACTCACACTGGAAGAAAGTGAGGACTGCAGATGCTGGAGATCAGAGTCGAGAGTGCGGTGCTGGAAAAGCACAGCAGGTCAGGCAGCCTCATTCCTGAAGGGCTTATGCCCAAATCATCAATTCTCCTGCTCCTCAGATGCTGCCTGACCTGCTGTGCTTTTTCAGCTCCATGCTCTCAACCCCCCATTTTACTCTCACCATCTGATACTTTTGATCACCTGCATAGAGGTATTATTCAACATTGAACTCTCACCATTTGTATGATCTTTTGATGAAGGGGCTACTGTCCAAAAGCTCATGACTTCAAATAAACCTGTAGGACTATAACCTGATGTCATGTGATTTCTGACTTGTCCATTTCAATCCAACACTGGCACCTTCACAACATTAATAAAAGAAATAGGAGTATTTTATACAAAAAGCTTCTGTTCTGGCCATTTCCTTCTCCTTTAAGAAAGTGTATTTTGACTGAAAAGAGCTCCATGATACAGGTCTTTAATGTGACGCAAAGGACAGCACCTAATTATGCAAAATCATCACCATCTAATTAAATTTACCAGTGAGCCAGCAACACACACTGTTTATATCACTTCACAGCTAATTGATCCATTCTGAATGGTGCTTGAAGCAGCCTTAGGGGAAGTGTGAAGTACTCAAAGAACGCAAAGGCGTAGCCAAAGTAATTTCAGTCAATTAGTGCCAACAAGATGAAAGCTTAAGCTTTTAACAAAAGTTTATTAGATGTTAGCAAAAAACTCATTAGATGTTAGGTTTTATCTATGCCCCTGGATGCCTCAGAAACATGAAAATCTATGGAAGAAAACAGAAATGAGGATGCAATGTCAATGACCTCGTGGCATTGTTGATGAACTAGTGATCCAGAGATCCAGGTAAGATCCTAGGGACCAGAGTTCAAATCCCACCACATCAGATGGTGTATACAAAAAGCAGTACAAATCCAACTGGCCAATTACTGCCCCATTAATCTACTCTTGATCGTTAGTAAACGTGATGAAAGGAGACATCAGCAGTGAATGGTGTTCACTCAGCCAGTACAACTAATAATATGAATGAATTTAAAAAAAGGACTTGCTAAAAAATTCATATACATGGAATACAAATGAAGAGTTACTTGAAATTGTAAGAGCAAAAGGAATTCTACAAAGTGACAAAAGCATATGTTTGCCCTTATGGGGTAATTTTGAACAAGAGGTCACAGTTTTAGTTTAAAGGGTGGCAGATTTAAAACAGTGAATGAATTACTTCTTTCAAAGGATGTGAATCCGTGGAATTCACTACCAGAGAGCAGTGGACACTGAAATGCTGACAAAATTCAAGTGAACAGATTTTTAATTATTAGCGCGTTAAAATATTATCAGGAATGGGCAGGAAATTGGAGTTGAGGCCCACATTCTTATTAAGTAGTGGAGAAGGCTCAAGCAGCTGAATTGAAAAGTGTGGTGCTGGAAAAGCACAGCAGGTCAGGAAGCATCAGAGGAGCAGGAGTGTCAACGTTTCGGGCATAAGCCCTTCATCAGGGATGCTCCTCAAATGCTGCCTGACTGGCTGTGCTTTTTCAGCGCCACACTTTTTGACTCTGACTCTCCAGCATCTGCAGTCCTCACTTTCTCTCAAGAAGCTGAATTGCCTGCTCTTGCTCGTAGTCCTTACGTTCTTTCAAGAAAATGTCAGCATTTCAACTATTTTATCAGAGCTGAAAAGCTGGAGATTGCTTATAGCGGGCAAAGGGGAGGGCAGCATTAAGAGTGATTCATCTAGATGTAGCTAGATGATGAATGATTGTGGATGAGAGAAGATGGTGCAAGACAGGCAAAAGGACCTTGTCAGCAGGAGTGGCTACAAACAGTAGCAGGCAACTCCACTTTATCCTTTGGACAAAGGAAAAGTTTGTTATAGAACCACAAAGTGCAGTTGGTCATACCTGTACCAATGAAAACTCAGTACCTGGTGCCACCTATTCCGACTGAATTTCCCAAATCTTTCCTAAATTTACCAGAATTTTACCTGTTAAAAGAAAATTACTTTTCCTTTGCACAAATAGAAGCTTGTGCTTACATATCATCTTTACATTGAGGAGTTTTACGGATAGGCATAACCTGATTTAAAACTCGAGACAACGCAAATGTAACATTTCAGAAAATTAACAGGTGCGGTGAATCCAAATTTCAGTGAACTTTTGAACTTGTCATTCAGTTCAGTGTTCAGGAATTGTGGGCATTAAGAGGGGAGACTGAAAGTTTGGTCAAAAAAAGAACTAGTATCTATGTAATGTCATAGCCTCGGGCCACACTGAAGTGCATTAGCCATTGAAATACTGTGGAAGTGTAATTACTGCTGTGATAGAGGAGATGGGATACCAGAAAGCAGAATTCAGTGGTGTGGAAGTTCCAAATTTGCTGATGATATTTAAATCGATCTCAAGAGGAAAGGAAACCTGTCCACAGTTTGCCAAGGAGCTTCAACTATTTTCCTTATATGACTTCTCTGGCTCATAGTTGTACTGTTATCACAATTTCTGTTGAAATCATTTTGTCTAATGCAAAGTTGAATATACCCTTCCACTTCGACCCTCAGCAGTCCAGCAGCAGAATGTTTAATTTACATTCACTTCTATGTTCCCTACTGCAATTATTAATCAAATTATCAAATGGGGGGGGGGGGTTAATGACAAAATATCGATACTAATATTCAAATCCCGTCTACATCCTTCTACATGAGAAATCTTTGCCTACATAAAGCATTAGTAGGATCTCCACAATTGAACAGAATTCCCTGGCTTTTAGGAAAGGAGGAAAGTACATGTTAGCCGAAGGTCTGTGGTGCCTATATGAAATGCTCCTGTAAAGACAGACACATCCAGGTTTCTTCAATTTCACCTTCCAAACACACGACTCCCATCACCTCGAAAGACAAGTACAACAAATGCATTGGAACACGACCATCTGCAAGTTACTTTCTGAGCCACATTGACCAGGAACTATATCACTGTCCCTTCACGGTCATGAAGTTCTGATCCGGGAACTCCCTTCCTAATGTCACTATAGGTGCCCATACACTCAAAGGACTGCTCTGGTTCAAGGCAGCAGCTCACCATCACCTTCTCCAGGGCAATCAGGGATAAGCAATCCAACGAATGAATAAAAGAAAGTGCTGTGCAATATTCCACAGTCAGCCTGTCTACAGCCACTGTGGGGGATAGGAGTAATGGCCACCAAGCTTGTGGAGAAAACACACGGACTTCATTAGCTCCACCTTGAAAGGAAGATACTGAAGACTGGATTACGCATGTGCGCACTGATCTTATGTAATGTTAAGCCCCAAATTTCTCTCAAAATCAAACACCGGAGGAAGTAAACCTGTTGGGCTCATCAGATCAAAGGAAAGAGCAAAGAAAAGCACTGTTCAGACCAGAAAGTGATAAAGGTATAACTCAAACATTGTCCTAGACATGAGTCAGTTGCAACTGCCAAGTTCCCATAATAAGGGAACATAATCAGCACACGTAAACTGGGTGCTCAATCTGGAACAGTTTAGAATTCCAGCTGCAAGCTGTAAAATCTGGGGCTATCCAGCAAAAAGGTCATCTACATGTAACAATTGACGAGCAGGGGTTTGAATGTCAGGTTCACTTTTGTTTGCTGTGCTTCAGTCTCCCTGCTATTCCTTCCAGAAGCTGCCACCATAACTGAACTGTCTGAGCCCATCTGAGAGTGAGTGTTGGAGCAGCTCCAAAGTCCCAGCTGAAAAGAATTAGGTCCTAAGGAATGGAAAGTTTAACAGAACTTTCACGATTCCAGAATGAGGAAAGTATCGGAAAATGGTTAACTCATTTGGATATCATAAACACAGACACAAGCAAAATAACCTGAGCCAATGTCGGTCTGTTTATTCATAAGGAATCAACAACCATTTGGTTTTAAAAGGATTCCATTACGCTGTTGACAATTACTAACAGTTACCACTGTCGAAGTCAGCAGGATGATGCAATCATTACACTTTATGCTGCTGACTTGGAATGTCTCACTGGAGTATGGATCTTTACAATGAGCTGCAAAAAGAGAAGGAGGGGGTTGAGAGAGGGTGAGAGAGAGAGAGAGAGCGCGCAAGCGAGCGAGATGGGGTGGAAGGGGAGAGAGAGAGCGCACACGACAGCGAGCGAGTGGGTGAGAGCGCAAGAGCAATAGCAGGAGCCTAGAGTCTGAGTCAGAGAGCGAGAAAGAGGAGGGGGAAAAAAAGGAAAAGAGACAAATGAAAGACTGAAGTGGCAAGAAGTATGCACATCACACAAGTGCCTGGTAAAGACCATCTCCATCCACTGAGAGAGAATTTAACCATCGCTTCTTAGCATTCTATATATTCAATTATTAGCATGCCTGAATCCCTCTTTAACAACATCCTGGGTGTTCAGAGGCTGAACTGGACTTGCCATATAGTTTGGCAGCAGGTAACTTGCCTCCTCCAATTTTCAAGCCTTGACAATACCATTACTGCAAGTTTCCCTCCAAGCCACACAAAATCCCGACTTGGAAATATATTGTTGTGCATTCACTGTTGCTGGGTCAAAGCCCTTCTTAATTACACTCAGTGTCCCTGCACCCGCAGTACCACATAGATTCGAGAAGGGAATTCACCACAACTTCTCCAGGGCAATTAAGGATAGGCAAGAAGTGGTTGCCTAGCGTGTAACACCCATATCCCATGAATGAATAAACAATTCCTGTCTTTGTCACAGTTTCTTGAGAAGAATTCCACTAATCACAGATTTAGTATCAAATTCAGTTTCCCTAACTGGAATGAATCCCAGTGACAGCTTTACCAAATGAATCCATCTCGCTGTACATAAAGAGAACCTTCGGCCCAACTCATCCATACAGTCCTGTTTCTTTCACAATTATTTTCTTGACTGAGTCCTGCTGTGTGCAGTTTAAACAAACACATCTTGCCTGTATTGCAGTTTAATTGCTGGATACACTCCTTCAGTGGCATCAGCCCCCCTCATCATTCTTCTTCTGTTAGGCTTTGTCTGCTTACGCTTCTAAATTGTCCTGGCATCACTTGAATTTTTATAAAGTTCTTAAGTCTGGTTATAAATGGTTTCCCTGCTACTGACCTCCTTCATCATAGCCATATCTCACGACACCTGCTCGTTGCAGTGGCAACACCGGATCTGAGCTTCAAGAACATCATATACTCCCAGCTTTCCAACAACCTGTTATGTATTCCATTGTATACAATTTTATGTATACAAAATTGACTTGAGGGTAGGAGACAGAGGGTGGTGGTAGATGGTTGATTTTTGGACTGGAGGCCTGTGACAAGAGGTGTGCTACAAGGAGCAATACTGGGTCCATTGCTTTTCGTTCATCATATAAATGATTTGAATGAGAATATAGGTGGTATAGTTAGTAAGTTTGCAAATGACTAAAATAGCTGATGTTGTGGACAGTGACAAGGTTACCTGAGTGCAATGAAACTGACAGGATGGGCCAATAGGCTGAGAGTGGCAGATGAAGTTTAGATAAATGTGAGATGCTGCATTTTGGAAAGGCAAATCAGGACAGGACTTATACACTTAACAGTAAGGTCCTTGGGAGTGCTGCTGAACAAAGAGACAATGGAGTGCAGGTTCATAGTTCCTTGAAAGTGAAGTCGCAGGTGGATGGAATAGTAAAGAGGGCATTTGGTATGCTGTCCTTTATTGGTCAGAGTATTGAGTATAGTAGTTGGGAGGTCATATCGTGGCTGTACAGGATATTGGTGAAGCCACTTTTAGAATGCGGTGCACAATTCTGGTTGTCCTTCGATAGGAAAGATGTTGTGAAACTTGACAGGATGCAGAAAAGATTTACACGGATGTTGCTAGAGGGTCTGAGTTTCAGGGACAGGCTGAATACGCTGGAATGTTTTTTCACTGGTGCATCGGAGGCTGAGGGGTTTATAAAATCATAAGGAGGATGGATGGGGGTGGGTTTAACCAAGCTCTTTTTCCCACCCCGAGTGGGGTCGTCCAAAAACTGGTGAGAGGGGAAAGGACCTGAGGACTAACTTTTTCATGCAGAATGTGGTGCGTGTATGGAACGTGCTGCCAGAGGAAATGGTAGAAGTGGATACAATTACAATATTTAAAAGGCATGATTAAGAGGGATTCAGAGGGATGGTTAAGGTTTATGGGCTAAATGCTGGCAAATGGGACTAGGTCAGTTTGGGATGTCTGGTCGGTGGGACGAGTTGGATCGAAGGGTCTGTTTCCACACTGTATAATTCTATGATCCTATCTTGAAGGAGTAAGAGGACCTACCATCTGGGACTCCTCATTGTCTGTGTAACGATATCTACCTCATTAATGTGACTTGGTAACTTGCTGTCTACACAATAAACCATGTCTTATTCAAGACTGAAGTCTCTTCTAGTTAGGCTAGTCGTGATAATGCTGTATGAAGAAAGCCCTGTAGATCCCTACAGGAAACAGGCTAGTGTGCCACAAATACACCAGGTAGCCCATACATGTGGTGAGGACTCATCTTATAACCTGGTGCAGAGTGGTACATACTCCACTTAGCTGCCTCCTGTGAATTAGCAACATTGGAGTTCTCAGGGCATCTTTGGACACAGCTTCAAGAAGACTGCTCATTGAGACAGTCAGCAGCTCAAAGAACTGAATATTCAAGAACCCTACAGAAGAGAACTTTGTTGCAAGATTCATCAAGGCAGAATTTACAGTCTACGTTTAAAAACATATTCAGACCTGTTGAGGGACATGCAACTGCGAGTGTGAACTAGGAACCCTAAACTGGAATACTAGTCGCACGAAAATAATTACAGAACGAACTGGGTGTCGACAGACTTTAGGAAGGTCCCAAATTGAGGCTCAGAGCAAATAAACACTGGAGGTTCTGTGAGTAAAGCTGAAATCCCTTGTGGGCAAGGAGAAACATTTTAAAAGTTTACAGGTTGCAAAAACAGAGTTACCAGGCTAGCTCCTCCCAGGTCCAATGTGATCTAACCTTACTAATCAGTCTGTCATGCAGAACCTTGTTGTCTGCTTAAGTCAATGTAGACGATGTCTACCATTATGCCTTAAATCAATTTTCTTTGTCACCTCTTCAAAAAACTCAATCAAGTCAGTGAGAGACAATTTCCCAAGCTCAAAGCTATGTTGACTATCCTTAATCAATTCTTGCCTTTACAAATGCATATAAAATCCTGTCCCTCAGAATCTCCTCCAACAACTTACCCAGCAGTGACATGAGGCTCACTGATCTATAGTTCTCTGGAATTTCCATACAGCCTTTCTTAAGTAATGGCACCAGATTAGCGACTCTACAGTCTTCCAGCACCTCACCTTTGGCTGTTGATGGTACAAATATCTCAGCAAAGGATGCAACTTCCCACAAAGTTCTGAGGATTTATCTATATGTTTTAAGACCCCCAGCACCTTTTCCTCTGTAATATGAACTATTTTCAAGACATCACTATTTATTTCCAAAGTACCCTAACTTTGCCCATAGTAAGGACTGACATGAAATATTTGTTTAATTTCTCACTCATCTCTTGTGGTTCCAGAGATAGACAGCCACACTAACCTTTAAGGGGTCCTATTCTCTGCCTACTTACTCTTTTGCTGTTAATGTGCTTATGGAATTTCCATGGATTCTCCTTAACCCTATTTGCCAAAGAGTGTCATTTTTTTGCCCTCCTGATTTCCCTCCCACTGCCCTTATACTCCTCCAGGGATCCACTTGATCCAAGCTGTCTATACCTGGCATATGCTTCTTCCTTTTTTTGACCAGAGCCTCAATTTCTCTAGTTATTTATCATTCTCTACAGCCACCAGCCTTGCCCTTCACATTAACGGGAATATCTGAACTTTTGTTACTTAACTTTTAAAGGCCTTCCACTTCCCAACCTCCCTTTACCTGCAAATAGCTTTAACCAAGCTACTGTTGAAAGTTCCTGTCTAATATTGTCAAAATTGGCCTTACTCCAATTTAGACTCTTAACTTTTTACTCAGTCCTATCCATTTCCACAACTATTTTAAAATTAATACAATTATGATCACTTGCCCCAAAGTGCTCCCCCACTGACACCTCCATAACTTGCCCTGCCATATTTCCCAACAGAAGGTCAATCAAGTGTTGCTCCTTCTGTAGGAGGTTCATCAATATATTGAAGAATAAAGTTTTCTTGTACATACTTAAATTCCTCCATCCAAGCTCTGAACATTGTGACAGTCCCAATCTATGTCTGGAAAGTTAAAATCCCTTACCATTACAACTCTATTATCCTTACAGATATCTGAAATCATCTTATATACTTGTTTCTCAATTTCCCACTGACTCATGGGGAGCCTATGGTACAATCTCAATGAGATAATCTTCGTTTTCTCATTTCACAGTTTCACCCATATAACTTCACTAGATGATCGCCCAGAGATATCTTTCCTAAGCATAGCTGCAAGATTAATCCTACCCAAAAACACCACTCCCACTCCTCTCTTTGCCTTCCTTCCTATCCTCCTGATAACATCTATATCCTGGAACTAAGCTGCCAGTCTGCCCATCCCTGAGCCACATTTCTGTAATGGCTATGATAGCTCAGTCCCATTTTCCCAACCATGCTGAGTTCATCTGCCCTACCTGTCAAGCTTCTGCATTGAAGTAAATGCAGTTTAATTTATCAGTCTTGCCTCAATCTCTGCCAACCTCCTGTCTGCCTTGACTTTTTGACTTGCTCTGCATATTCACTGTACCAACTTCAGCCATTTCTATTTTCTCACTATCATGTTGAATTTCTAATTCAGATGGAACCCATCCCTCTTGTACAGGTCACTTCTGCCAGTGAAAAGATCCCAATGATCCAAAAATGTGAATGCCTGCCCCCTGTACCAGCTCCTCAGCCACACATTCATCCACTCTATCCTCCTATCCCAACCCTCATTAGCACTGGCACCAGTACTACCCTTGAGGATCTAGTTTTTAACCTTGTGCTTAGTTTCCTATATTGTCTCTGAGAACCTCATCCCGTTCCATACTTATATCGTTGGTACCAATGTGCACAACAACCTCCTGCTGGTCACTCTCTCCTTTCAGCATATTCTGCACCCACATAGAGACATCCTTGTCCCTGGAACTAGGAGGCAACATAATAGCCTGATGTCTTGCTGACGGCTGTAGAGATGTCCATTCATGCCCCAGACCAATAAGGTCCCTATTACAATTGATTGCTTGGAACCTGACATACCCCCCATTATAGCAGAGCCAGTCACGTTACCAAAACTTGGCTTCTTAAGCTATTTTCTCCCTCAAGTCTGAATGTTGTTGTAATAGTGGGTGGTGCTTAAGGCATTCCTCAATTCTTTCAGATGCTTACACCTCATCCCAGAAGCTTGCTATTGGAAAGGCATCCAAAATATTTATTGGAAGTGTAGTTGTTTTGACTTAGGTTTTCAAAAAGTTTTCATCTTGGGAAAAAGTACTGTTTCTCCCTCTGGGCCAGAAGCGCTGGGTTCAAGTTCCCAGTGGACTGATTGGCCATGGAAGGTGCATCATAATGGAGCCAAACAGACTGATCATTAATCTGTCAATACTTCCGTTCTGCCAATAACAGTCAGTAAAAACAGGAGAGTTCCCGATCAATGGGAACTGTACGGCAGCTGCAACACAACAGCCTCCCTATGATTAAAAAATGAAAAGGACAAACTCTTGCCATGATCAAGTGCCCTCCTCATTCAGAGTGACTACCACACACACTCCAATTCAAGAGGGAGCACTGCTGATGGCACAAACTACTTGCTCTCCATACAAGAGTCATGAAAACATGGTGACCCCCACTTCTTTGGGAAGGCGAGGAGTTCTTATAAACGATATAGGGGCAGCATGGTGGCTCAGTGGTTAGCACCGCTGCCTCACAGCGCCAGGTTCGATTCCAGCCTTGGGTGACTGTCTGTGTGGAGTTTGCACATTCTCCCAGTATTGGCGTGGGTTTCCTCCGTGTGCTCCGGTTTCCTCCCACAATCCAAAGATGTGCAGGTCAGGTGAATTGGCCATGCTAAATTGTATTAGGTGCATTAGTCAGAGGGGGGTGGGTTACTCTTTGGAGGGTGAGTGTGGACTTGTGGGGCCAAAGGGCCTGTTTCCACACTGTAGGGAATCTAATCATATAATCTATATTTTCTGGAGGTGCATACTGTCCATTTTGTGAGGTTGACCAGTAAAGACACAGTCTCCTTTGAAACACCCCCTCATGTATTTGTATATATGCACGCACGCACATACACATACATACACACACACTCTCAGGCGATACACCAGAATCTTCCAAGACTGGTTTTTATTGGCAGCGTTTTATATGGTGCCACCTCATTGTTTTGTTAATGTTGGCTGCTGCAACCAAAGTACAGGCAGAAAAATATTCCAAAAAACAAAAACAGCTCACTGCCCAGTGAACTCTGGTAAACAAGATTCAAAATAAAAATGAGAAGAAAAACAAGATTCATGGAATAATTGCCTAACTGAATAGATCAGCTCCTAAAATTACAATTTCATGTGGACAAACACAGCACTGGAAGCAAGTGACTATGAAACTTAAACACTTCATTTCTAAACCTTTTGAAACTCAAATATGGCTTTACCAGGCCGAAGCTTCGCTCTAGGCCTCCTGCACATTGATGCCCACCAGGAAGTTTCAAAATTTCACATTTCAATTGTAAATGAGCCAGCTCAAAGCCAAATGGACCTTTTTCAGAAATTCAGAAGTCTAAGTCCTATCCAGAAAGGTTAGTACAAAATGTTTATACATTATTATCAAAAGCAAATAGCTATACTTTGATAGAAATTTATCCTATGATATTCCAGTGGATGACTCTGTTGCATCCGCAATATATTCCACAAAATGGCAGACACTGAACCCAACCTGCTTTCTTTTTTAAATCACAGATATTAGCCACTTATTCAATCCTTTCCACCATAGAAAACCACCTCTTGATTTTCAGTGTCCATATAATATTGCTTATACAATGAATGGTCAACTTTTACTTATATTTGTTGAGCAGTATAATACAACTTTAGCAATTATCCAATTGTTTAATTAGAGACACATTGCTTTATCATAGACATAGAACTAATATCTGCAACAGGCAGGAAGGGCTGTTGTGGCACATTGTAGTGGGCCACAAGAGTAGACCAGGCCCATAAGAAGGCCAAGTTCAAGTCGGACCTGCACCAGAGGTATGTAATAATATCACGAACAGGTTGATGAGAAATGATCTACAATAACCCGGAGGTTAACAAACAAACAAACAGCAGAATGAAGAAGCAACTTTGTTTTAAAATTGAGCCCTTAAGCAGATAAGCATACATTAAAATTAAGCCCAACAGCCATGCCAACAAAATACCATCTATCACTTCAGGTTAAAGACCTACAAAACATACGGTTCATTGAGAAGGTGACCTGCAGTGAGCACAAAGTGTGGCTGTATCGGCATTAGATATTTTTTGATGTACAGCCTCCTGTCATTATTAGTTTTCATAGATAGAAACATAATAAAAACACAAGTCAAACCACGTATATTGTGAGAACACAAGACACTTGCGTCCAATAAATATATACGAGATGCCTTCCCAACTGCCAACTTTTGGGCTGATGAGAACACAAGCTGGATTATCTGATATGTCAAAGTCAAAGGAAAACCTGTGTAAACAATTTAAACTTTCCAGCCAAAACATGCTACAATAGTAACCTTTTAGCCATAAGAAAAACATTCAAGTATTGATTTTATTTTGTTGCAAAACACATTATGATGAAAGTATACAAGTTATAACTGTTGTGGAAGGTATCAAGCCAGGTTGAATCCAAAGAGGGTTGAGACCCCAAGTAGGGGCTAGGAACTGACCATTTTGTAGTTTCTTACCTTACTAACGTGAAACTCCAGTCTCCGGATAAACCTTTCAATTGACTTGATTTGCTGTCAGGAGGCGGCAAAAAGGGGAGAGAGAGAGAGAGACAGAGAGAGACAGAGAGTGAGAGAAAATGTTAAACAGACTTGGCAAGTCTTTTATTGGAAGCACATTAAACAAACTGGAGATGCCTTTATGCTTAAATCAATCTAAATTTTTATTCATATTTTCCAGTACAAGAGTATGTATAATTCACTATGTACTCACAGTCAGCGATATATCCAAATCATGAATAGCACAAATGTTTTACAGAATGCTGCAAATTTGCACATAATTCTGGAAACAAATTTCAGATTTATGCTGCATGGGAAAGATAGAATGTTCTCAAAGAAAGTTTGTTTTAGGGAAATGTGAGAAATAAAGTAAATAGAAAAGGCCAGTTAAGACCAACACTTTGTTAGACATTTAGTACAGGAGAAAGTGAGGACTGCAGATGCTGGAGATCAGAGCTGAAAATGTGTTGCTGGAAAAACAAAAGCCCTGAAGAAGGGCTCATGCCAGAAACGTAGAGTCTCCTGCTCCTTGGATGCTGCCTGACCTGCTGCGCTTTTCCAGCAACACATTTTCAGCCCTAGACATTTAGTACAGCCCAGTCAGAGAGGAACACTGGCAATGAAGCAGGAATAAAGTTGTTTACCAACAGTTAACATGAAATAGCGTCCTTCTTTAAATTTACAATAGCTTTTACTCAGAACCTACACCTACCACCCCCCCAGTAGTCTAACTAAAAGTTTTGAATGCCAAAAGGCTTTTATTCAGTAACAAGGTGGGTGGTCTTGGGCAGGACAGCAATGAACAATGTGCAGACAGGTAACTAGAGCAAAAGAGATAGAATTTAAGAATCACAGATCTGTTTGTGTCATTGTTTGTACATTTGTTTTGAACAAGTAAACATACTTGACAAGTTTCTATGTTTGCCTTTGCCAAACCAAGGTTATTTGGATTAACCCACATTTATTCAATTCATTATGTCAACTCATGTTAGAAAGCAAGCAATATTGAAACCTCATACCTTGTCAAGATCATATAGAAATCCCTAAAAACAAAAAGAAATAAGAGTTATAATGGACACTTCTTATAAACTGAATACAACGTACAGAAGTAGAAATTGGTGACATTCAAAATGCAAGGGAAATAAAAATCATTGTTTCAAAAGGAAAGTCACAATTCTATTTCAATATTCATTTTAACATGAAAATCTCAGGCAAAATTTTAAAGCTTGTTTATAAATTATTCACCTGATTCTAAAAATTGAAATGGAATTGGTATCAAGTAACCATGTATTACAAAATATTTCTGTCTTGCGAAATTTGGAAACTTAATTTATGGGACACGTGTAACTGGGACTGAAAGCAAAGCGAAAGACCAATCCACTTGTGCAGCGAGTTTCTGCACATTCCATTGTATCTCAAGCTTCAAATTAACAAAGTAACTGTTTGTTCAAGTCCTTTGTTAACTAAACACAAGTTTATGAACACCAGTGCAATTTCAAAAAGATTTACCACTGCAACATATAAATATAAATCTTGTATTTTTTTCAAGTTATTCAAAGGGCCACGTAAAAAAGGTATTACATTAATCATCTGGCAACCACATGATGAAGGAGCAGCACTCCGAAAGCTAGCGTTTCCAAATAAACCTGTTGGACTATAACCCGTTGTATGATTTTGAAACTTCTACCCCAGTCCAACATTGGCTTCTCCACATCACACATTAATTAGGGATGACTTCATATAGATTAGAACAGACAAACTGGCAGATGCAGCCATGAGGAAAAATCTATAGAGTGCACTGGGGACAGATTCCTATATTAATCTGTTGAGGATCCAAACGGCAAATTGGGCTATCTTTTTTTAAAATGTCAACTAATATTCAACCATTTTTTCTGCTAAACGTCCAGTACATTCTAGCCAATCCTGCCCTTATTCCCATGAATTATACTACAACATACTAGGCATGTTTAAAACATGATCTCAGAATAAAAGATATCCTATACAGTGACAATAACATGGTAGCATTTAGCATTCTGCTTGTGAGTTAAAAACCTGAGTGAGGAAAAATTGTGCTAAACTTAAATAAGAGTAATTCATGGGAATAAGGGCAGAGTTGGCTAGAATGTACTGGAAGAGCACAAAATTTGCCCGAAACGTCGATTTTACTGCTCCTCGGATGCTGCCTGAACTGCTGTGCTCTTCCAGCACCACTAATCCAGAATCTGGTCTCCAGCATCTGCAGTCATTGTTTGTACCTGGAATGTACTGGAAGTTTAGCAGAAAAAAATGGTTGATGAATATTAGTTGACATTTTAAAAAATAGCTCATGACTCACAACAAAGATCTATCACAGTGAGGAACAAGGATTCTAAGAAGGGGAAAAACCTAATGTTAATCAGGGAAGTTAAGGAAAATATCAAATTGAAAGAAAATTTGGGAAAGCTTAGTGGTAAATCAGAGGATTGGGAAAGTTTCAAAACCAACAACAAAAAAAGACCAGAAAATAACGAGGAAGGAAAAAAATAAATTATGAGGGCAAACTAGCATATAATACAAAAAACAGACAATAAAAGTTTATTTAAAGATATAAAAAGAAAAGAGAGGCAAGATAAAGCCCTTACAGAATGAGGCTGGGAAAATAAGGGAAAGCCAGGGAATGGCAAATGAGTTGAAAAAATGTTTTGCATCAGTCTTCATGATCGAGGATATAAATAGTAAGACAAAATACGAGATAATCAAGGGGGAGGGGAGGAAGCATAAACACAATAGGTATCATTAGAGAAGGGACTAAAGGCAATATGTTCCTGGACCTGACTGACTGCTTCTGGAGATATTAAGGAATTAGTTACAAAGATAGTGGATGCACTGGTTATAATCCTCTAAAAATCCTTAGATTCTGGAAAAGTCCCAGTGGATAGGAAAATTACTAAAGTAACAACATTTAAAAAGGGAGGAAAATTTTAAAAACGCAGGTAATGATAGGCCAGTAAGCTTAATGTACATCATTGGGGAAATATTAGACTAAAATAAAGGATGTAATAGCAGAATATCTATAAACACATAATATAACCTGGAGAGTCAGCATGGCTTCACGAAAGGTGAATCATGCCTGATAAACTTTACTACAGCTCCCTGAGGTGGTAACAAGCAGGATACATACAGGGGAACCAGAAGATATAACATTTGGATCTCCAAAAGGTATTCAATAACGTACTACACATAAGGCTACTTAAGATAACAATCCATGTGTTACAGGTAATCTATTAGTATGGATAGAGGACTGGCTAACTAATAGAAGATAGAACATTGAATAAAAGGAGACATTTTCAAAATGGAAACTGTAACTAGTGGAGTATCATGGGGATCTTTGGGAGCTACAATTATTTACAAAGTATATTAATCATTTGGATTTTGATAGAAACCCAGAAGTGTGGCAACAGGCTATTAGGCCCATCACTGACCTTCCAAAGAGCACCTCACCCAGATCTACCCCCCGACCCTATCCCTGTACTCCTACATTTAGCATGGCTAATCTACCTAGCCTGCACATCTTTGGATTGTGGGAGGAAACTGGAGCACCCAGAGGAAGTTCACACAGACACAGGAAGAATATGCAACACAGACAGTTGCCCAAAGGTAGAATCGAACCTGGGTACCTGGTGCTGTGAGACAGCGGTGCTAACCACGGAGCCACCCTGTCACCATAGAAATTAATGTCCTGTCACCATATTTACAGACAACACAAAAGTAAATGGGAAGGCAAATAATGAAGCTGACATAAGTCGTCTACTTAGGGATACAGATAGATTAAGCCAAAGATTTGACAGATGGAATATAAAAATGTGAGGTTATGCATTTGGCAGGAAGAGAAGAACAGAATACTTTTTAAATGAGAAAATATTGCAGCAAGCTGAAGCAAAGAGAGACTTGGTAGAAATCGTGAATGAACCACATAGAAAAGGTGGCCAAGTCCAGTGGGTATTAGTGAAGGCAAATGAAATGTTGCCCTTTATTTCAAATGCAATGGAGTATAAAACGAGACACACTTGCTAAATCTACACACGGCACTAGTTAGACCACACTTAAATACTGAACAGTTTTGATCCCTGATCTAAGGAAAGATATATTGAATTTCCAAAAGGCATTCAATAATGGTTCACACTTGGCTACTTAATACTATAACAGACTATGGGGTTAGATATATTAGCATGGATAGAAAATTGGAGGCAGTCCGGATAAAGTTCGCGACATTGATCCTGGATGTGGAGGGATTTTCTTTGAGGAGAGGCTGAGCAGCTTGAGCTTGTACTCATTGGAATTTAGGAGAATAAATGAGAGGAGGAGACTTTATTGAAACATCAGATTCTAAATTGGATTGATAGGGGGTCAATGCAGAAAGGCTATTTCTCCTTGTGGGAGAATCTAGGACCAGAGGGCATCATCTCAGAGAAAGGAGTTGCCCTCTTAAGAGAGGAACAAACAACAGAAGAATACAACACAGGAACAGGCCCTTCAGCCATCCAAGCCTGCGCCCACACATGTTGCCCTTCCAAGAGGAAGAATTTCTTTCTCAGGTGGTGATGAAGCACAGGGGCTATGACGGTTTGGTCATTAAATATATTCATGGATGAGAATAGGCATATTTGTAAGTCAATAAGGGAACCATGGGTTATGGGGAAAAGGCAGGAAAGTGTAATTGATCTCATTGAATGGTGCAGTGGAACCGATGGGCAGCATGGCCTGCTTTTGCCCTTGCATCTTACAAACTATTATTGAAATCAGACAATACAATGCAACTGTCAGAATTTTTGTACTGGGACATACATAAAGACTCAACTGTATCTTTAATTGAACATTACAGGGTCTAATATTACTGCATATTAAAACCAACACCTTTGCACAACTTCAGGTGTTACTTAAGCAACATTACTCACCAATCTGGAATTTCTTTTCATATCTTTGAGCTGAGCTGTTAAGTTGTCAAGCTCCAGCTGATGAACTTGCAAGTATGCACTGTAAGGACAGGATAAACAACACTTTCTCTGAACAAATGTAGCAGACACAGTTTGACTATTATCATAACAACTAATAGTAAGTGCATGTTAGGAAATAGTTCCTCATGCTGGAAGTGAGCAATAACCATCTCAACTTACAGGCAGTTACAATTTATTAGTACCAGTTGTTGATTTGCCTTGGTCCATCCAGAATGTCTTGTTAAACCTAGACATTTGATGTCCAGGCTCATTAATCTAATACATGCCACTTTCATTATATACTGAAGCTTAGTGTGTTTAGACTAGAATTTCAAAAATACACCTCATTTCTTTTCAATCCCCAACACACCCAAACCATGGTGACCCTGTTTAATATCTTTCCCCCTACCTTTAGTTTTGCAGTTTAAAAAAAAACACAACTGTTAGTCTGACACAAGTCCTCTACTTTATGATTTGGATGCGAGCATAAGAGGTACAGTTAGGAAGTTTGCAGATGACACCAAAATTGGAGGTGTAGTAGACAGCAAAGAAGATTACCTCAGATCACAACAGGATCTGGACCAGATGGGCCAATGAGCTGAGACGCAGCAGATGAGGTTTAATTCAGATAAATGGGAGGTGCTGCATTTTTGGAAAGCAAATCTCAGCAGGACTTATACACTTAATGGTAAGGTCCTAGGTAGTGTTGCTGAACAAAGGGACCTTGGAATGCAGGTTCATAGGTCCTTGAAAGTGGAGTCGCAGGTAGATAGGATAGTGAAGGCGGCCTTTGGTATGCTTTCCTTTATTGGTCAGAGTTGGGAGGTGATATTGCGGCTGTACAGGACATTGGTTAGGCCACTGTTGGAATATTGTGTGAATTCTGGTCTCCCTCCTATCAGAAAGATGTTGTAAAACTTGAAAGGGTTCAGAAAAGATTTACAAGGATGTTGCCAGGGTTGGAGGATTTGAGCTAAAGGGAGATGCTGAACAGGCTGGGGCTGTTTTCCCTGGAGCGTCAGAGGCTGAGGGGGACCTTATAGAGGTTTACAAAATTATGAGGGACATGGATAGGATAAATAGACAAGGTCTTTTCCCTGGGGTCGGGGAGTCCAGAACCAGAGGGCATAGGTTTAGGGTGAGCGGGGAAAGATATAAAAGAGACCCAAGGGTCAACTGTTTCACACAGAGGGTGGTACGTGTATGGAATGAGGTGCCAGAGGAAGTGGTGGAGGCTGATACAATTGCAATATTTAAAAGGCATTTGGATGGGTATAGGAATAGAAAGGGTTTGGAGGGATATGGGCCGGGTGCTGGCAGGTGGGACTAGATTGGATTGGGATATCTGGTTGGACCGATGCTGTACATCTCTATGACTCTATAAAGCTCTTCTGCCTTCTAATTAACTGTATCCCTTATATAATAAGACTAGAAAATGCAATTAAAAAATGACCCAGCACTTGAATCAATCCGTAAAGTTATATGTCATATCAAATGATTAGTGACTGATGGGGAAATCTACAAGGATAGTGCATCAACACTTATCCCAATGATGGGAAGTCATCTCGGGAGAAAAGGTGAAACTGGGAAGTGAAAAGAAGACAGGAACTTGTCAACAGTTGTGCTTTGTACTTTTGTCTCTGTAATTATGAAATCTTTTAAAACGACAAAAGGTGCAAAAGGTTTAGATTAGATTAGATTACATTACATTACAGTGTGGAAACAGGCCCTTCGGCCCAACAAGTCCACACCGACCTGCCGAAGCGAAACCCACCCATACCCCTATATTTACCTCTTACCTAACACTACGGGCAATTTAGCATGACCAATTCACCTGACCCTGCACATCTTTGGACTGTGGGAGGAAACCGGAACACCCGGAGGAAACCCACACAGACACGGGGAGAACGTGCAAACTCCACACAGTCAGTCGCCTGAGGCGGGAATTGAACCCGGGTCTCTGGCGCCGTGAGGCAGCAGTGCTAACCACTGTGCCACCGTGCCGCCCACTAAGATAGCAGTGAAAGTTGCAATTTCCACGCCCCCTTCAACCAAGGACTGAACTAGGTTACAGTGTATAATTATTCCTCTTACCTCTAAAACATTCCACAGATTCATATCTGTTTTAGCCAGGATCAGAATGCAATTTAGTCTATAAATCCCAGATGTCTCTTTCCATTAGAGAGAGGGGGCCAAAGCGCCCAGTTTGATCATCATGCTAACTTTCATCCTGTCTCTGTCAGCTCAGTGAATGACAAATCTCAGGGAAAGTCTTTATTACATAAATTATTTATTTGACATATTCAATTAAAAATGAACTCCAGTCCTATCAATAAGTTTAGCGCTGAATCAAACAGAGCAGAATGCAAAGTCATGCTGAGTTATATCACAAATTTATAAAGTGACCAACATTACTTTCCAAACCAGACTCTCTCTTTCAGAATGAGCATGCACTGTGTTAAAATTGGCATTGGTCTATGTTTAAAATAAGATTATATCCAGAAGAATTCATATTAATTTCTGATTTTTTTTCCCCCAGAGTAGGGCTTTCTTGTTAGAAGATCACTACCCAAAGACCACCACACAACTATGATTCAATGGAAAGCTGGTACTAAGTTGAGCCTTAGGTGGAACAGGAATTGGGCGTTCATCTAAAATCTTTCTAGTGAACATCCGGGGAAAACTGTGTTCATTACCTAAACATAAAAATGCAACTGTTATGAAGTTGTCAAAGCAGAAAATAATTAAAACACTTTTGGTAGTCAACTTCAACTTTCATTTCACCAGAATAAACTCCAATCACAACTATTTACCAACAGCAGAAATAGAGCATTACAAGTTTTAAAAATTCAACCTTTTTTTAACATATAAAATTGATAAGATCGAATATTATGATGGTAGATGAGTTTCCTCTTCAGCTACTGCATCCAATATTGTTTTCAACACAATAGCTACCATTCTGTTTGGACATTCAAATTTCCAGTTGATGAAGGAGTAGGGTTGCTTTACTCACTGGATAAATCGCAAAGATTAACATGTATCCAGAAGTAAATATTTTGGATTTTTCTAATTATTAATTATATTAAAAAAGTGTGAATATCTTTAATTGTCTCTTTCTGCAGAGTCAGAGTAGAGCAAAACTATTTGTAGGGTCTCTTTCATGAAACAACCATAATTCACATATTTGTCAAAAGTGAATCAGCAAGTTAAGCAATAGGTAAATGTTCAAAAAGGCACTGCTCAAAGACAAAGGTGAGTGGGAAGATCTGACAAGTGATAACCAAAACATTCTCAAAGTAAACATATTGCACTCCAGTTTTTTTTTGTTAAAAGAACTGACCTCCACTTCTAGTCCAAGTGAACTGTTTACAAATTGTCAACAAGTTACAGGAACCAGAATGGGCATTGGGACTCATTGACAATTGTACAGTAATTTAGTTAATAACTTTAAGCCAGGGGTTCTTTCCAGGGGTGGTAGAGAAACAACATGCGCTCAGGAGTTAATGGTTTTCAATATCTAGTACTCATCTCTTCATTTGTCACTGTCCACATCGGCTGGATTCAACACAAACCACACTTCACAGAAAAGCCAAACCCCAGAGATCACAAACTACAGAAAACTACCCATGAGTCACAAAACACATCTTTACCACTCAGGACTGGACCCATTCACATATCAAAGTAGTTTAATTTTTATAAATGAATGTAAGCAAATTGTACAATTCTTGGGATGGTCCCATTTATTCAAGAACATTTACACAAAAAAAATTTCTTACTTTAGGCCCTTTTTTAAAGCTTCATAAACCTCATCCAACCGTTCAGGCTGAGGGTTCTTGGGTGGGAGTGATTTATGAGAAATGTTGAACATTTTGCCAGCTCGAGAGGCAGTTTTCCGGTGTGTTGTGGGGGTGCTGAACACTTTTAGCTTTCTGCAAAATAAGAATTCACAACATCAATTAAAGGGATGAAAATGATCAAACTCCGAGAGCACAATTTTGCCTCAATAATTGGCAGGAAGCAGCTTAACACACCTAGCACCAAAACCATACGGTTAAAACTACTCCAAGAGAAACAAGAACACTTTCAATTTTCATTCGATAGCCCAGTAATAGAACACTGAATTTTGAGAAGATTTGTAGCTCAGGTTGAGGTTTTGGATGTAGGTTTGCTCGCTGAGCTGAAAGGTTCATTTCCAGATGTTTCATTACCTTACTAGGTAACATCTTCAGTGGACTTTATGCAATGCAGGGTGAAATCACAGGAAAGAGTGGAAAATACTCAACAAGTCAGGCAGCATCTGTACAGTCAAAAGACAATTTGGAACCCTTATCAGAACAGGTATGGTCATTGTTAAGGACTGTAGTTGACTGCATTACAGTCTACACCACAACAGACTTGTCAGCCCATGGAATAACGGGACAGTTACAGCCTGAAAAATAAATTGGCCAAGGGGCAGAAAACAGAGCAGGGCAATGAATGGTTGTACTTTAGACTGGAGGAAGCTATGAGGATTCCTCAGCAATTAGTACCAGATCACCTTTTATCCCTATAATACAATAATGACTTAGTCTTGAATGCACAATTTCAGAATCTGTGGGTAACAAAATTGGAAGTGTTATGAATTGTCAAAGGACAGTGATAAATTTCACAAGGATATACATTAGCTTGTGGAATGGGCAGATAAGTGACAGATGGAAGTTAATTCAGAGAAGTGCAGAGAGTGATGAGGAGAGCCAACACAAACTAAACGATGAAATTCTAAATGGGATGCAGAAGCAGAGGAACCTTGAGAGATGTGTGTACAAATCATTAATTATGGCAGGGCAGATTAAGAAAGTGATGAATAAAACAGTGACATCCTAAGCTTTATTAATACAGGCAAAAGCAAGGTAAAAGATTAAGAGATCTGCGTACGGTACTTAACTCACTGTGTCTGCCTGGGTTTCCGCCAGGTGTTCTGGTTTCCTCCCACAACCCAAAGATATGCAGGCTAGTAGAGTTGGCAATTTTCAATTACCCCGTGGTGTCCAGGGACATGCAGGTTAAGTGGATTAACCATGAGAAGTGTAGGGTTACGGGGATAGGGTGTGGGGGGTGCATCTGGGTGGAATGCTCTTCAGAGGGCCAAATGGTCTCTTTCTGCTCTGTAGGGATTCTGTGCGAGGCTAAGGGTGCATGTCAGTTGAAGTGGAAGTTAAAGATGGCGGTTCAAGAGTCAAATCAGCATTACAAACTGATTAACATCATAATCACATACTCTGTACGCTTCTACTGCACACCATTAGCACCAGCACTCAAATCTTCAGTGAAATGATGCCCGTGCGTGTGGTGGCCATTTTCCAATCAAAATAATAAGTGTTGTCGAGTAAAATATTGTGACCTCAACATTTTCAAAATCACAATTAAAGTTTAGGGTTTTCATGTCAGAAATTGCGGTTTTATAACACAATCGGGGCAAGAAAAATAGGCTGGAAAAATATTCCTCTTTTGCGAAAGTACAACTAGTTCACGACCTTGGGATAAAGTTGGTGACTGCAGTTAACTTTATTTTGTTTACTGGGCCAAAATGATCACATCAGAGAGCAAAGAACATTAGACGCTGTTGCCAAAATTCTAAGTCACATGCAGGATTACACAGAAGTGCACAAACGAGCTGTTACTGTACTACATTCTCTCTCTAGCAAGTTAAAAATTAGCTTTCCAGAAAGACACTACGCCAAAAACAAGCACATTTTCAGGTTGTACCTGCTTAGCCTCAACATCCTCACTATAACTTATCACATTTTGTTCAATGCTTAATCACATCCTCTATTTTGAACAACTGTATAAAGAGAATGAATAACCATCAACAAACAATCCATATTTCAATAATCTAACCAAATTTTTCCACAGTTGTTTTGCCAATAAACCAAAACCATAACTGAATAAATAATAGTTTTGCATCATTCAGGTAAATCTGCAGGCAGAATTGGTGAATCCAACAAGTTCATACTTGTTACATGATACAGGTCAATTTGCACTTAAGATGCTAACTGATAACTGGATGATTAAATTTCCCACTCTGTCAAACCCCAGTAACTTAGCATAGTCTTATATAGAAAACAGATTAATTAGATGTTCATAGAAACCAGAATTCCCACCTACACAAAATTAAGATGCAGTTTCAATTGTGCTCCTAGGTTGACTCACATTTACTTATAATTTCACAGAGAAATAAGCAACCTCATTCAACCAACCATTGGCTAAGTGATGGCACTGTCAACCCTGAGATTGGAGTTAAGTCTCATACAAGAGACTTGAGGAAACAATTCAGACAGCCCTGACACTGACGGGGCTGGGATTTATCAGACAAAATTAAACCAATCCACATCTGCCTCTCGAGTAAACATAAAAAACAACCAATGGCATTACTTCAAGAGTTAGGGAGCTCTCCTGGTTTGTGAGCAAACAGAATATCTGCCCATTATTTGTGTTGCTAATTGGGCCTTACTGCACATGAACTTTCTGCCATGGTTCCCACATAGTTTTGGAAGTATAGTTACTGCAGTGAAGTATTGTTGGCTGCAAGGATCCTGAAGTTGTGAAGGATGCTGAATAAACGTTATTGACTTATTGAATTTAGTGGGAAGTGCTCATTGGTTGTTTGGCCAACATTGATTGGCCATCTCTAATTGCCTTTGAGAAGGTGGTGATAGCAGTCTTCTTAAAACACTTCAGTTCATGTGGTCCAAGAATACCCAGTGCTATTAGAAAGGGAGGTTCTGAATTTCAAGATTACAGTCCGTAAAACTAGTAGCTCCTCACGGGTCTGATCTGTGTGGGAATGACGTAGCACAGCTTTGTGGAAAAACAGGTTGCCCTCATGTCCGAGGGATTAGTAGTTAGTGATCGGCAACAGCATCAACCCTGATTGACACTTTACCACAGTAGAACTCATCTTGCCATCCCAGCTGAGCTCAGCTAATCACTGTGGGAGATCCTAACCAATATATCCCTGAGCCATGGGGGCAATATAAAAACATAAGCCTTCAGAGCAACATTAGCCTCAAATATTTATCAATTCTCTACATTATGCTTTAAAATAAAACAGCAGGGGAAATAGGTTTTTAGAAGGGCCGACATGATTTGGAAATGTCACTAACCTGAATGCTTTGTCCTGTGGTGAATTGACTCCAGCAAAGGACTGACTCCTAGTAATTCCAGTAAACAAAATGCGGCGCACAGGCCGCATGGACAGCGACATTATGAATGGTTTCCTGGCTAGAAGTCCTGTGGAAACAGAGAAAGGCACCGATGAACCACAGTCCTCAAACAGGAGACACATAAATGTATGTTTGTAGGAGTCAAAAATATAGGTGTGCAATTACAAACATTTCAGTGTGTCAAAATGTAAAAATGTGACAGAATTTAATGCTGTTATTTTCCTCATCTGGAGATTTGCAAGCATCTAGCAGAATACAAATTTCCATCAACGGCAACAGTTAATCTCTAACTGACCTCGTACTGTTTGCTTACAGCAATTAGAATTTCAATACATTCCTGCCCTAGCAGCAGAATGAAGGTAATTTATGGCAAAATGCTCACATCATCACAAAGCACAGTAATCAAAGTACTTAGCAAAAGAAACACCCAAAGAGATCAGACAGTAAAAAGTCAGTTAGCATTACTAAAATCCTGCAACGATCAACAATTTAAACTTAACACTTTCAAGTACTGGTTTAGGCAGAATTAGATTATCATGTAGGTTATTGGTTGTGTTCTTACTTTACCTATTATCAGTTCTATCCCATCTTATGTTTTAATTGTTTATATTATTTCAATGTAGCTGGAATAAATTGCTTTAGTTTAAGCCAATAATAGGTTGAATAATGTACTGAAGACCTCGCACAGCCTCTCCTCAAAAAAATGGTTAGGTTAGGTGACCAAAACATGATAACATTATAAAGGTATAATAGAGTCACAATGTCCAAATAGTCTTTTCACACTTGACTGTCAAACTGCCGTTAATTGTTCACTGTAGTTGATTGAAGACCACTGCTCAATAAGCATGCTATGAGAAAGATCAATAGGCTAGTCACAAACTGGGATCTTTTAACCAAGAAGTTATTTCACAACCTGGTACACTGTCAGAGAACTTGATCCTGATTGGGGCTTAATACAACTCCTATATACAGGTTGCCAGACACAATGCTTATTGAGAATTTTATCACTTGAGCATTAGAAACTTTTTTACACTCAGAATGGTAGTGCCAGTAGAAGATGGCCCACAGCTCATTTCATAATTATTTTAAAACAGAAGTTTCAACACAACAAGGAGATCTCCACAAATACCATAGTCTTAAAAATATCATTGTTTTTTGAATGGTCTGTATATGTTAAATCACATTTTGCGACAGCAGTACTATAGTTTAAGTTAGACTGCATCTGGGTCACTGCATACAGACTGCACATTAGAACTTAGAAATGTAAAGACCAGGTATTTTTATGCTTTTTAAAATGTTGGACTTAAATGAGGAAGAATGGTTTAAAAGACTAAGGATTACTTGGTTGGAAAGCAAGAGCAAGACATTTGATAATCAACACTTTGCATAACTGTGGGTTACAGTGATTTTCACAATGGACTGGAGCCAAGAACTTTTTATGAATGGAGCTTTGGTTGACAATAAGAAATTGACTGGTCTATAGACTAGTGACCTTTTATCAATGATAAAGGGCCCTTTGTCTGCCAACTACTGTGACATTGGTTCTTAGGTAACTGAGCAGCTTGGGTCTGGGAACAAAATACAGAAAAGTGGTCAGATCTCCATCAGTTTAGGAGCTGTTTCTCTGTTCTCTGCAGTAAAAATCCATGATGTGGAGGTGCCAGAGCTGGACTGGGGTGGACAAAGTCAGAAGTCACACTACACCAGGTTATAGTCCAACAGGTTTATTTGAAATCACAAGCTTTCAGAGCACTGCTCTTTCATCAGGTGGAATTCAAAGAAACCTGTTGGACTATAACCTGGTGTTATGAGACTTCTGACTTCGTTGAAATCCATATTAAATCTTTAGAAAACCAGTTTCTTTCTTTTAATGACTCTATAAGTTGTGACTGTTAATTGATCAGTGAACATTTACAAGTGAACCATCCACCCTATGCCTCTTGGGGTCGATAAAGTGTGGAACTGAAGAAAGCACGGCAGGTGAAGGAACATCAGAGCAGCAGGGAATGGAGGCTTCAGGTCGGAACACCCTGTGACTCTAGCAAACCAGTCTTTTAAAAGCCTTTTAATCAGCAAGTAAAAGCCTTTTAATCAGCAACAACCAACCCAACAGACCTTGTGAGCAAAGACTACTCAACTTCTTTTCTAGTTTTCCCACCAACATCTGAATGTGCATTATGGGAGTTATAGAGTCAGGGAGGTTTACAGCACAGAAACAGACCCTTTGGTCCAACTTGTCCATGCTGACCAGATATTCTAACCTCAACTAGTCCCATTTGCCAGCACTTGGCCCATATCCCTCCAAACCTTTCCTATTTATATACCCATCCAGATGCCTTTTAAATGTTGCAATTGTACCAGCCTCCACCACTTCATCTGGCAGCTCATTCCATTTGCACCACCCTTTACATGGAGAAGTTGCCCATAGTTCCCTTTTAAATCTTTCCCCTCAGTCTAAACCTCTAGTCCTGGACTTTCCCAATCCTGGGAAAAGACTTTGTCTATTTATCCTATCCATGCCACTCATGATTTTATAAACCTCTATAAGGTCACCCCTCAGCCTCTCACTATAGCTCAAACCCTCCAACATGGCAACATCCTTGTAAACCTTTTCTGAACAGGGCGGCACGGTGGTTCAGTGGTTAGTACTGCTGCTTCGCATCACCAGGGACCCGGGTTCAATTCCAGCCCTGGGCGACTGTCTGTGTGGAGTTTGCACATTCTCCCAGAGTCTGCGTGGGTTTCCTCCGGGTGCTCCAGTTTCCTCCCACAGTCCAAAGATGTGCAGGTCAGGTGAATTGGCCATGCTAAATTGCCCATAGTGATAGGTGCGTGAGTAGGGGAATGGGTCTGGGTGGGTCAGTGTGGACTTGTTGGGCTGAAGGGCCTGTTTCTGCACTGTAGGGAATCTAATCTAATCAAAAACCCTATCCAGCTTCACAACTTCCTTCTGATGGGAAGGAGACCAGAATTGCACACAATATTCCAAAGGTGGCCTAACCATTATCGTGTACAGCTGCAACGTGACCTCCCAACTCCTGTACTCAATACTCTGACCAACAAAGGAAAGCATATCAGATGCCTTCTTCACTATCCTATCTACCCGCGACTCCACTTTCAAGGAACTATGAACTTGCACTCCAAGGTCTCTTTGTTCAGCAACACTCCTCAGGACCTTCCCATTAAGTGTATAAGTCCTGCCCTGATTTGCCTTTCCAAAATGCAGCACCTCGCATTTATCTAAATGAAACTACATCTGTCACTCTTCGGCCCATAGGTCCATCTGATCAAGATCCCGTTGTACTCGGAGATAACCTTCTTCACTGTCCACTACACCTCCAATTTTAGTGTCATCTGCAAACTTACTAATGATACTTCCTACGTTCAGTAGTGGACCAGCACTGATTTTTGTGGCACACCACTGGTCACAGACCTCCAGTCTGAAAAGCAACCCTCTACCAACACCCTCTGTCTTCTACTTTTGAGCCGGTTCTGTATCCAAATGGCTAGTTCTCCCTGTATTCCATGAGATCTAACCTTGCTAACTAGTCCACCATAACAAACCTTGTCAAATGCCTTACTGAAATCCACATCGATCTTGTCTGCCATTCTGCTCTCATCAATCCTCTTTGCTACTTTTTCAAAAAAACTCAATCAAGTTTGTGAGACATGATTTCCCACGCACAAAGCCATGTTGACTATCCTAGTCAGTCCTTGCCTATCCAAACACATGTAAATCCTGTCCCTCAGGATTCCCTCCAACAATGTGCCCACTACTGACGTCAGGCTCACCGGTCTACATTTCCCTGGCTTCCTTACTACCTTTCTTAAATAGTGTCACCATGTTAGCCATTCTCTAGTCTTCTGGCACCTCACCTATGACTATCAATGATACAAATATCTCAGCAAAAGGCCCACAGCCATCACTTTCCCAGCTTCCCACAGAGTTTGAGGGTACATCTGATCAGGATTTGGGGATTTATCCACCTTTATGCTTTTTAAGACATCCGGCACCACCTCCTCTGTAATAAGGACATTTTTCAAGATGTTACCATTTATTTCCCAACATTCTGTATCCTCCATGTCCTTCTCCACTGATGCAAAATACTTGTTTAGTATCTCCCCCATTTCCTGCAGTTCCACATATAGGCTGCCGTGCTGATCTTCGAGTCCTATTCTCTCCCTAGTTACCCTTTTGCCCTTGATACATTTCTAAAATCTCTTTGGATTCTCCCATTTGCCAAAGCTATCTCATGTCCACTTTTTGCCCTCCTGATTCCCCTCGACTATACTCTTATTGCCTTTATAATCTAAGGATTCACTCAATCTCTGCTGTTCATACCTGACATATGCTTTCTTCTTTCTTGACCAAAACCTCAATTTCTCTAGTCATCCAGCATTCCCTTCACCTGCCAGCCTTTCCTTTCACCCTAACATACTGTTTTTAAAGGGGATTAGAGTTTAATGCTGTTTAACTTTATAACTGCTTACCTGTAGCTAAGATCTATTTACTTATCACAAATAGCAATTCTTGTTAAGTACAGAAACCGGACTCCATGCTTAACAATGTAGGTCTGGAAATTAGGTAAACTGGAGAATTTATTTGAAAATATTTAACTATCACAATGACTTCGGGAATAACGGAACTGTTATTTTTCTGCTCCTTGGATGCTGCCTGACCTGCTGTGCTTTTCCAGCACCACACTCTCTACTCTAATCTGCAGTCCTCACTTTTGCCAAAATAGGACTGTATTCCCAGTATATAAAACCAAGGAGAACTCTGATGGGGTCTTTTAGGATTTGGAAAGAAGTTGAATAAATACCACCTTTGTCAAGAAAACAAAATCAGAGACAGGCCATTCAGGACAGAGGTGAGAAAACATTTACTCATGCAAAAGGAAGTGTGGAACAAACGGCAACAGATGGTTACTCAAAAAATTGGAGATGAATAGATTTTTGCTGTTCAGGGGTATTAAGGGATAGGAGTCCAGGTGGCTGGATGAAATTAAGACACATATCAGCCATGATCTCACTAAACAATGGAACAGAACAGAGTAACTGGACTGAATGGCAGAGTTGGTCAATGTGTGTCAGAACTCTGCTGGAGAGTTACCTCCAAAAGTAGCCGAGTGATAAAATTCCATTTTAGTATTTGGTTGGATTTTGTAATTCATACAAATCAGTTGCATACTTCTCTTTAAAATTAGTATTGCTGAGCAGCAGATTCACATCGACACACATTGTAACAAGGGGTCAATACCACCAGGAAAGGAGCGGCAGAAACAGAGCAGGAAAAGGAATTCACTATTCTAAACAACTATTTTGAGGCTTGCACGGAGTAGTACTGAAGATGGTTACTGTAACCCCTACACACACACACACCTTAAAAGCATATGCAAAGCCTTGAAACTATTTAAAATATTCAACAGTGAATCAGCAAAAGGCAACTGATCACTCAAACAATAAATTATATAGAGCACAATCTGCTATAAAATGCAGCCTTTATAGAGTTCACCAGGTTGGGAAATACTGTAAAATTAATTCACATTAAGAAAGTGCAGTAATATTTTCAACTAAAACAGGAAAGCTCCTGTGTTAACTCCCTGCCAGGATCTGAACAGATGGCAAATCGTCAGGCCTTCTGCAGCAGGAGGTCCAGGAGATATGAGCCCCTCAACACCTCTTGCTTCCCGTTCAACCCCAAGTGGGAAGGCAACAATGGGAACCCTGGAATGGTCTTTGGTACTCGGTTAGGGTTAGGGTTAGTAGTTAGCTTGGTCAGGGTCGAGGACAGAAGTTTACACTAAGGCAGGCTTGGGCTTTTCTTATGCATCAGAAAGAAATGTTTCACATTCGAGACCTCAGCTAGTCTCAGCCTCCTCAGCAGGAAACCACCACAGCTTCTGTGCACATATTTCAATTAAGAAGGTTATACTGCACTGGTGTCTGAGGGAGTGCTGTATTATTGGATGACCAGTCCATAAGGCTGGGTTGTTAGTTAAAGGCCACATCTGCCTAATCAAATGAATCTCACTCAATGACCCAAGGTTAAGCAGAGTGATCTTCCAACCCCTTGGGAAACATACCCGTCAAACATATCACCCAAACAAACAATGCAATGATTTATCTACATGAAGTGGCTGTAGTTAAAACAATATTAAGTAGAAATATAGGACTTTTGAATGTCCTGAGGCCATGAAAGCATTACATAAACTGAACAGCCCTCTCTTTCATAAAAATCCAGCAGTGAACGTTTTACATTTCTCAATGCGAGAAACTGATTAAAATGACCATTTTACACACAAGCAGGTCTTAAGGAATCTCAGTAACCATATTTCTCAGTGAAACGTTCATCCATTCTGAATGAAGAACTGGAACTATGGGACACCGTAAATTGATGGACAGGTCCATCTAGCATATTTCACACTTTCATGATGCTTCATGCATGAGCTCAAGAAGCTCCCCAGTGCTGGTGCCAACATGTGGTCTTCCCGTGGAGGCTAAGAAAAACATAAAACTCTTACATCAATTCGGGGAGAAAGCCTGCTTTGTACTTGGCCTTGTTTCTCCCCACACACACTCCTTCCTACTCTGTACACCTAATGTCAAATTCCTCCCCTGACTATCCTTTTGGCAAAGGTGTTTAAAGAGGTGCAGGTTCATCGCAGCCAGGTGAGTGAAACTGATGCCATGAGATATTTTGAGTTTGCAACAGAATGTAGCAACACCCAATGAACCAGGTTGAAGCCATAGCTGAAATGACAAGATTTGACCTGGGGGGGATTTCCAAAACTGATATTTCTGAATAATTTTATTGTACACAGTTTCCACAGTGCGGCAAAAGATAAAGTACGGCCCTGCAGAGTAGCAAATGCAGCAGCTCTAAAGCACCAACTGTCTCACGGAGGCAGCAGATTCAAGGTTTTGGTTTTGCTTGAAAGACCTCAGCTAACAGCACGTGCATTGTTCACTGAGACAGTTATTAAATTGAAACTGAGACCTGTGGTTTTGATCACATTTAACAACCACACATTAATTCCAGTTCATGTTACAGCTGAAGGATGACTATGTACCTGAGCCTAACTTGCTCTCCAATGATTCGCAATCAACACAGTGTCAAAAATCTACTCAGAAACACCAGCAAACTAATGACCCACCACAGCAGAGAGCTAGCTGTACTCTGTACCTCTCCACAGCAGACATCTCAGAAAATACACCATTATGCTTTTTAATCTCACGCTGAACAAGAAGTCTCAACATTATAAACATATAGAGTCGAGTCCTGGAAGAGAGGTAACTTACAAATAAAAGCAAAGCATTTTAAGATAACCACACCTTGTTTACTCCGTCCCTGGGATAATTCTGCGTGTCTCATTTCCAGGAGCACTGAGGGAATGAGGTTGAAACTTTATTGCTGGAACAGCACAGCAGGTCAGGCAGCATCCAGGGAACAGGAGATTCGACGTTTCGGGCACAGGCCCTTCTTCCTGAAGAAGGGCCTGTGCCTGAAGAAGGGCCTGTGCCCGAAACGTCGAATCTCCTGTTCCCTGGATGCTGCCTGACCTGCTGTGCTGTTCCAGCAATAAAGTTTCAACTTTGATCTCCAGCATCTGCAGACCTCACTTTCTCCACTGAGGGAATGAGTTGTACAGCCACTGTTTCATTCCTTAGATTAAATATTATGAGGCCACATTTTTACTGTTGGCCTTTATTATTCCTAGGCAGGCATCAAGGAAAAATAACTGTGTGTGTGTGTGTGTGTTTTTACATATACACATGCACACACACACACACACACACAAACACACACAAATGTATCTATCACTTTCTCTATCTCCTCCTGGGGCCCGAATCCACCGACCCCCTCAAATCTGTCACTTGCATCAGTCACAAACCAATTGCGTTCCAAACATGTGACAGTCAGTGACTGGTGCAGACAAGTTCTGGAATACCAATGCCAGCTTCTATGCAGAGGTCATGCCCTACTGTCAATGTTACAATGTGTCTACACATGGCATTTATTTTGATGCTTATAAAGCTGTGGAAAGTGAGATTGCTATGCTATTAGCCTGCCGAATAGAGTTCGCCTCAAGCACTGGGCTCCCTTTGTGATGTCCAACAAAAGCACTTCTTAATAGACAGAGAAAATGTTTGTGAAAAACAGGCAAAAAAAAAACGCTCAAGGCAGGAATTAAGGGAAACATCTTGCCATCACCAACAATATGCTCCATGTAAACCAATGTATCATGTATGTTGTCCGTGCAAAGCTCACAATCTCAATGAACTAATGCAGAATTTGTTGGCTTTTTTTCCCCCCATTCCTGCACTAATCTTCCTGCACTCTTTCGGACAATGAGAGTTTACTACGAAAGAATCTGACCCACTATACAGAGAGCTGGTTCCATTTTCATTACTGCAGGAATTGCAATGCAGCCCTTGGGGTTAACAAACAGCTTTCACAGCGTTATTTCCATCAGAGGAAACATCTTGGGAGGAGGTCACAAGGGTCACATATGTGGGAACATTGTAAAGAATGCTGGGACTGTCAGAAGCAGAATCAATGGAGTTCAAAAGTTTTTCTACCATTTTATAGTCTAACATCTGTATTGTTTTTAAAAATACATGGACATAAATCATAGGTTTTCCAACTGCTACTTTTGACTTCACTGCCTCTGCATTAAAAAGAAAATTAAATAGAAAAGGTTGGTCAAGTCACTTTCAGCTGATTGCTATTTAGTAACCTCTACGAAGTCAATAGGGTTAAAATTGGACAAAAAGACAGGTCATCATTCCAGCATCACTCTCACTGTGTGCGAAGATACATTTCAACATTAGCCCAAGTTTCCCTTTGCCCTCTATCCAAAGTTCAACTTAATACAGTGCTCCTGATTAACCTTTTCGAAACATGCTCGTTATCTCTCATTCCTTTGCGAGATTTCTTCTCATTTTGGAGCCTAAATTCTCTGACATGAGGCTCAAACTGATAACTCTTTTGTACATTGCCCCAAATGCTTAGATAGTTGTTAAGTGACACAAATGCATCTATCACTTCACCCATCTTCTCTCAGGCCCAAAGTCATTCAACTCCCTCCTAAAAATATACCACTTTGATCAGTCACAAACCAATTAAGTCCTAAATATCTGTGACAGTATTTAATGAGAGGGTTGACCAAGAGTGCTGTTGTTTGAGTGTAACCATTATGGGCTTCGGTGTTAGTTTTGCAATAAGGTTCAGGATTCTGTGTTGTGATTGATGTTATGCATTGCTTAGAGGTTCTTGTATTGTAAGCACCATCTCTTTGATCATCTGCTGTAGCCTCTCCTATAGCTAACATGCAAAACATTTGGGAGATTGGCCTTAATTTAGATTAGATTAGATTCCATACAGTGTGGAAACAGGCCCTTCGGCCCAACCAGTTAACACTGACCCTCCGAAGAGGAACCCACCCAGACCCATTTCCCTCTGACTAATGCACCTAACACTACGGGCAATTTAGCATGGGCAATTCACCTGACCTGCACATCTTTGGACTGTGGGAGGAAATCGGAGCACCCAGAGGAAACCCATGCAGACATGGGGAGAATGTGCAGACTCCACAGACAGTCGCCCAAGGCTGGAATTGAACCTGGGTTCCTGGTGCTGTGAGGCAGCAGTGCTAACCACTGAGCGATCGTGCCGCCACCACTGAGCCACCGTGCTGTGACATTTCCTCTTTTACTACTTCCAGCATCAAAATATCTTACACGAGTCTACTTTGCATTTTGTCTAGTATAGATCTATCAGAGAATTGCTGAAAAGAAAGTTTTTTTTGCATCCATCAGCATTTCACAAGACTACATTTTCAAAGAGAAAACCAGCATTTATACCACAAGAATGGAGTGTGTTGATTGGTTGAGATACTGTCATGCAGTGTCACACAATTTAAGACAAAAAAAGATGTTGTGCCCAATATGCATATGAATATTACTATACTTTTAATCTAGAGACCTATGTTCTGGGGAATCAGGTTCAAATCCTGCCATGGCAGATGGTGGATTTTTTAAAAAATCTGAGATGAAGAATCTAATATGACCAAGAAACTGATGCTAATTTTTGGAAAATCCTATTTGGTTCATTAATGTCTGGAAAGAAATCTCCCATCCTTACCTGGTCAGGCCTACATGGACTCCAGACCCACAGCAATATGGCTGGCTCTAAACTACCATCTGAATAATCAGGGATGAACAACAAATATTGGCCTGGCTAGTGACATTCACATCCGGTGAATAAGTTACAAAAGAAAGAAGTTTAGTGCTGGTGTGATGCCATATGTAGGCCATGCTTCTCAAAGACTGGGTGATCATGCCCACTGAATCTTCCTTCAACAAGCAAGGTACTGACCATACCCAGGAGATAGTGAGGACTGCAGATGCTGGAGAAGTCAAAGTCCATAAAGTGTGCTAATGGAAGAAGCACAGCAGGTCACTCAGCATCTGAGAAGCAAGAGAGTCCACATTTTATCAACACTGACCATACCCAACCTACCCAGGCTTGAAAAACTCTCAATACAGTGTTTTAAGATTATGTATGAATCTGCAATAGGACAGCACTTGTTGGATAATCTTGACTGTACAAGGAATTGTACTCACAACCAACTCAGGATGGTCAGTCAGGCTGACACTGTGTGTACATACATTTAATAGAAGATAAATAAATTAGCACAGGGGCATGATCTTTGCAGACAGAAAGAACATGCCCATGCACTGCGCCTGAATCAACTCAAAAAATAAGTGACAACCATTTGCTGATTCCTTTCTCAGAGTAATATCCTGACGGATCAGAGTCAACCCGCCTAGTTTAAAAATTTAAACAAAACCCCCCTGGCTAAGAGGTCAGAATTAGTAGTGTACAGATATCTCAGTTTTGTGGGGCGGGAGGAGATTGCAGAAAGTGGGTAAGAGTGAAAAGACAACAAAAGAGATTTGAAAAACACGAGTTATAATTTTAAAACTGAGGCATTACTTGATGGTCAGCTAATTTAGGTCAGTGAGCACAGCTGTAATGAGAAAATGGGTCTTGGTGCAATTTAAGACATGGGCAAACAGCATTTTTGATGACCATTGCTGACCTAACATCTCAATTGTTTTTCTTGCATCACAGACACTTAAGTCACTGCGTTTCAGGGACATTTCCATGTTCTCATTTTAGACTAAGATCAGCTTAGATCTCAGCACCAAATCTAGAGTGGTTCCCCACTCAATGCATCTGCAAGGACAGGCATCAGTCCTGCAAAAACTACTTATTATTTCCTCTGAGCTAATACTTTATCAAAATCTCAATTGTATTTGATAGCCATTGCTTTAAGCCTATAGACTTAGCCTGTTATAGAAGTTGTGATCCTTCCCCCACAGTGAAATCAACACAACGTTTGAATCTTGTTGAATACTATAAGTATGCTCAAGGTACATTGCAACAGATATGTAGTATAGCAAGGCATGATTTGAATTTAAGATTGGATATTCAGCAGTCAGCTGTACAAATGAGACACATCTCACCATAGCAACAAGACTGAGCTCACTGCAGGAAGACAAACATACAATCTGTGAGGGGTACTTCTTTTTATTAGAAATGCACCTTTGCAAACCACTAAAGAGGTCACTATCGCATTTAAATGACCAGACATCCCTTGAACCAACTAAATCTAATCAAAATTCCATGAAGATAAACAACTATGGGAGATAAATCAATAAATTGTCAAAAGCTCATGAGATCCTTTGGTAATCGTGGAATACATGTGCAGCTGTTTAATAACAATCCTCCAGCAACATAATATACATATTGCAAGTACTTTGCTCAGACCAGGAGTACAGTTTATTGTACAGCAAACCAACCCCAACAGAAAAAGGCTTCATTGCATAGGCCTTTCTTCTTTCCTCCCAACCTGGTTCCTGCCACCTGTTTATGTGTCAAATGATGCACTACAAAGCCAAGATTAGAAATACAGAGCAACAAAGTACGAATTATGTGCAGTGACGTAACTTTTCCAACATCAGCTCTCATGCTGGGCCTGATGGAAGACTTCCTTTATGTCGAACCCTTCAATAGCAGTGCTGTTGGACACTGATGATGTTGGGGGCCGTTGTTGGAACAATATTCGAGGCAAGGAAGAGAAGGTTGTAGGCATAGGGAAAAAAAATCAGCTTGGACCCGCTTTACTGCGGGATAAGTTATGATGGTAATGACAGAGGTGAAGGGAACAAGCCACCTGCCTCTCTTTTCAGCTGGAGGATGACACATGGTGCTTAAATCAAGGATACACATTTAAAAACAGAGAGGACATACAATTCTCCACTGCCAGATAGAAAGTGCAAATGTACATAGTGTAATAAATTATCAGCAACACTGGAGTCTCAGTTACTGGAGCATTCAGTTTTGTTGGCTGCACTGAAACACTGCCATTGTAAAATGCTGTAGCTGTGCCAGGATGCACAAGCCTGAAGAAAGCACACTGGTCCCATGCAAGCTGCACAATATTTAAATTGGCCCAAAACAATAAAGAAAGTGATTCATGGACCCTTCTGTAAAGTAACTTTGGTAATTTGAAAATAAAAGTCTGTTTAGTCGATCTAGCACTCATTATGCAAGGTAATTGTGCATCAAGTATGCACATCCTCCTATTATCACCCCCACCCAGCCAAAGCGTACAGATATCACACTGTCCCAGTGGTTTCCTGTGATATGAACAGTGCCAGAGCAATACTAACCATGCAGCTAAAGCACCAGTGAGGAACACATGAAGCCTGCGCATAAACTTGAGCAGAAATCAATTCATAACAACTTTCCACAAAGGTTACACCATTGACACCGAAAATCAATTTAAGCATGCGCATCTATTCAGAAGCTGACGTAATAAATACAGGGATGTCAAAATGGGTAGAGTCCAAAATACAAGGTTCCTCCCCACCACTTCTTTAGCCCAGAGGCCATGCAACATGCATGGTCAAGTTATTCTTAGCTCCATACCAAGTCATTGCTAGGGACCTAGAGACAATTCCCCTTCATTTACTTCTCTCCCCACAAAACTCATGGAGCCCCATCTTCTGCCACTGTACTGCAGTGGAACATGCCAAGATCCAGTATACTGCAATTTGGGGATGGGATCAAGTGACAAGTTGGAGTGCCCAATTGCCTCAGTACTGTACTTTACATATTGTATCACCACTGTGCTCTCTATTTCCAATTTAAAAGAAAATCAGGAAAAAAAAGTTTCATCCAGCTGGGAACTTTTAAAAAATTATATATAAAAAAGGCTCTGAATCAAGAGAAGAAATACTGATGGTACAAGACAAAATAGACCATTGCCAAATAAGCCATTTCAGAAACATTGTGAGACAGTGAATTGTGCCAAGTTTCAAAGGAGAAATTTGTCTGCAAGGATCCGACTTCAAATGTTGCACATTGCAGGGAGTGGAGAGGCCCCAAGGCTGGGTGAGAGCACCATAATTAAAGGGAGGCGTTTAGAGTCATACAGCATAGAAACAGACCTTTCAGTCCAGCTAGTCCACGCTGACCACGTTCCCAAATTAAGCGGGTCCCAGTTGCCTGCGTTTCACCCATATTCCTCCAAACTTTTCCTATTCATAAACTTATCCAAATGTCTTTTAAGCATTGTATCTACTTTCTCTGGCAGTTAATTCCACCACAAACCACTGTGTAAAAAGAGTGCCCCTCCTGTCCTTTTTAAAGCTTTCTCCTCTCACCTCCAAATTTTGTCTCCAGTTTTGAACTCCCTCACTCTAGGGAAAAGACCCTTGTCATTCACCTTACCTTTATCCTTCATGATTTTATAAACTTCAATAAAGTCAACCCCTCAACCTCCTACACACCAGTGAAAAGATTCCCAGCCTTTCTCGTCCACTTTCATATCTCAAACCCTCCATTCTTGGCAACACCCTGGTAAAGTGTTTCTGAACCCTCTCCAGTTCAATATCTTTCCTTTAACTGAGAAGCAGAGCTGAACACAGTACTCCAAAGAAGGCCTCACCCCCATCCAGTATAATCTCAACGTGACATCCCAACTCCCATATTCAAAGGTCTGAACAAGAAAGCAAAGTATACTAAACACCTTCTTGACCACCCTGTCTAACTGTGACTTTTGTTGACATGGACAACACCAATTTAGTCCAGCAAACCAAACCAAATAGTGGGGATGGAAGATTCACGCAAGGGAAGATACAGAAAGAAAAACGAGAAGGCAGTAGTGCTAGCTAGTGCTGGGGTAATGATAACCAGAGGGTGACAGGAGGGCCAGTGTACAACTATAACACAGTGCACCAATGTTTAAAAAGACAGAATTAAAAGACAATTTTTTTCAGAATGCATGCAGCAGTGTAACATAAAGAAATCAATAACACAAATAGTAATACATGTATATGACAGTCATTATAGAGATCTGATTGCAAGATGACCCAGGGCTGGAATTTGAATATTTTAAGGGAGTTGATATTCTGGAAGAAAAGGAGGTGGATGGTTCTGCTAATAACAGGTGGGATCCACACAGTAAAGAGAAAGATCTTGGTCCAAAAGATCAAAATACAAAATCAATTTGGATAGAGAGATGAAATAGCAAAAGTAAAAAAAATTCACTTGTTTATAGGCCCAAATAATAGTAGTTACACTCTGTCATACAGTATGAGGACTTGAAGAAAAGTACTATAATCTTGGGAGACTGTAATCATCAGAGACTGGAAGAGTCCATGTAGCAACAGAGGAGTTAATACAGTGCATTTGGAATAATTTATTTTAAGAACAATAGATAAGATTGTCCAAAGAATGATTGTTACTCTGATTGTTAGTCAGATTGTTACTCTGCTGCTACTTAATTTTATGTTAGGAATGAGCTGCAGATTTTTGACATGATCAGGGTTTCTTCCTCAGAAATGCAGAGCATAATTGAAATCCGACAGGTCCTCATAGCAAAGGACAGTTGAGGAAGTCAAACGAAGCCCTCCCGCTCCACCTTTTCACGGAATTAGTTTTTATATCCTGTGCTTTAAATGCTCAGCATCACGGAAAAGCACCATGACAGCTCATGTGAGGTTAGGTCCATAAGATAAATGTAAGGTTAGCATGTAAAGTGAGTCGGGGTAGAGTCCCAGGATGCCATGTAAATATGGTGCCAGGGCACAAGTAGGGAAAAGGATCAAATAGATGATGGGGTGTTCAGGATAGGTTGGTTGGGTTGGATGATTTCTTTTTAGTCTGCAGCGGAACCCTCCAAATTATCTGATTTAATTGTATATTTTCAGAGGCTTCCACCCTCATGGAACTGCCCAGCAGATTCTACAATTTCCTTGGCATATCCCTCAGAGTCTGTTATATCTGGGATTCCATAGGACCCTGATTACACTACAGACGGACTATCTAGCCATTGGAGAATGGAGTGGAACTGTGGTGTTGGCTATTTTAGACAGAGTGATGTGTTATGGGACAGGATTAACTCATGACAACGTAGTGTAGGATCCTCATGCTAAGAATGAACTGAACATGATAATTTCAGATTCAGGTAGGCTGGGAGCAATTAAGATATGAAACTAGCATCTTAAACTTACAGAGTTGGCTGAAAAGGACTGGAGAACATTTTTCCAAATCTCCTACACCTGGTGGCCTGCTGCAGAGGGTCTTAAAAATGAAGCAGAGACTGCCAATGTTAATGCCTCTTTAATGCCACATTCTGTCTCTGCTTTGAAACTACTGCATCAGGGAATCTGTTCATTGGTTAATTTGTAGGACCATTTTGTAACCAGTTTCTCCTTTCCTTGCTGCACTTCAGAATTTCTAACTGCGGGATAAACAAATGCCGCTGTGGTGAGTCCCATTTTGATGGCTTGGATATGCTTTTAATAAATAAAATTTCCTGTCAATTCATCAGCCATGTCAATTTGTGGGGGGAAACATTAACTACTCTCATTATCTAGAGTACCCTTCAGTAAAGCTGCTGATCTCAGGTTGACAACTCCAATTCTTAGGAAATCTTCACATTTGCAGCATTCCCATTGATTTGATTTGGCTTGGTTTGTGCAAAGATCAGCAACTCATTTGCAACAGCAATTCCTGTGCTCCAACATTTGATCAGATTCTAAGAATCTAATTACCAACAAGTCCATTGTCAGCATTTACAATATTTAATCCATTTCCTTTATTTTCAATGACAAAGTTCAACATGATGAAAAGTTAGGCTTATTATATTTGCTCTATCGCAATCATCACCCCCTATTTTCCAGAATCCTGACCATCTCATTGGAGCAGAAGACCATTCAGCTCCTCAAGCCTGCTCCCCCATTGCAGATCAAACTGATCATCTCAGTCAATGCCATATTTCCATGCCATTCCCATATCCCTTGAAGTCAACAGATAGTTTTAAATTTACTAATTTCTGATTTCAAATTACTTAAGGACTGAGCCTCCTCAGATCTCTGGTGTACAGTATTCCAAAGATTCCCCACCCTCAGTGAAACAAGTCCTTGTCTCAGTCCTGCGAGTTTTTCTGTGTTCCCTGGTTTTAGATTGCACAGCAATGGGGATAGGTCCAGTCTGTATCCACCCTATCTAGCCCTTCATGAAGGGCTGAAACTTGCTGATATTATAAGCTAATATTCTTCTTTCGAAGGTAATGGGTCAAATCTCATTCCAGAGCTAGCGAACTCTTAACTAAGCACTGAGGGAGCACCAGAATTGCAATCTAGCAGACAATATATTAATCAGGACCTTAGTCTGCTCTCTCAGGGGGGTGTAAAAGATCCCATTCAAATAGCAGGGGTGTTCTGTCTGGTGTCCATCAACATTTCATCCCTCAAACAAGATCATTAAAACAGGTCAGTATTACAATGATCTGCAGTTCAGTATTTAACAGATCATAAAGTGTTTTGGAGTAGTTTAGAATGGCATCACATGTTCTATGTTATCCCACATCATGAAATGTGCTGTATAAATTAAGACATGTCGTTTGATTTTGGGTTCTAACCCATATTGGTAACTCACAAGCCAATCAGTCCTCAGGCCATTTTGTTAGACCACACCCACCCCATGATCCCAAGTGGAAGGGTCGAGGAGAATGTCACAAAAGTACTAGGCTGTACATCAGCAGATTATGTATTACCCTGTGCCCAAAACATGGGCATGTGTCCACATGTTTATATCTGCACTTGTTAGGATTAAGGAGCCCATTTGGAAATGTAAACAAGAATAATTTGTACACACCCCACCCTGGATGGAAATGCTCTGTTGTCTTTCTTGGAATTAGATTATACCTGGTACAGGTGAACTTCATGAAATGTGAAATAAAACTTACATTACTTTTCTCCCATATCTTTGCATGTTGGAAGCCAAGACACAATATTAAAACCAACCTTCTTTAGAAAATTGCTTTTGGCCCAGGAGGAACAATAAAAAATGTTAAACTCTCACAGCACAGATTGCACTCGAGTGCAAACAGTCCATACATGGCTACATCACCTTTTTTGGACACAAGAACAGGGAGTGAAATATCAAGTTACAATTCTCCACACATCAACCTTTTTTCTATGTCCACCAATTATTTCTAGCTTCAGTGAAATTTTGAACAATTCCTTTGTTTTGTTTCCACTGGGAATTTGATATTCCATTCAAATAGGTCAAGGGTGGGAGGGATGCGGAAAGGGAAAGGGCCGGGCACCTCAAAGAATAGGTGGAAGACATCCATTTTTTTTCCCTGAAGCAGAGTTATGTAAATCTGATGATATTTATAACCCACGATGGGTTATTTCAAATAAATGAATGAAAACTCACATCATGCTGAGATCATTGCTGTTTGTCACACACACATGGTGACACATTCAATTTTAAACATTCGTTTGCAATTCACTCGAAATGTAGAAAATTACATAAATCAGAATCAGCATTTTTCAGCATTGAAACGACAGAACATAGAACATAGAACATAGAAGAACACAGCGCAGTACAGGCCCTTTGGCCCTCGATGTTGCGCCGATCCAAGCCCACCTAACCTATACTAACCCACTATCCTCCATATACCTATCCAATGCCCGCTTAAATGCCCATAAAGAGGGAGAGTCCACGACTGCTACTGAGACAGCTTAGGTCTCAGTCAAACCACTGAACATCGTTCAACATAAGACAGTCTTTCCGAATGACTTATGTTGATCTTTGCCTCTCCAGCCAAGGGTTTACAGTCTCCAGTGCATACTGGAGAGCTCAGGGAGCATATGCGATTTAATCACTCACTCTCTTAAAGGGCATGGCATCTCCAATAACAACAGCCTTGAGGGCTAAATATATTAAAAAGGCAGATGAATGAAAAGAAACACAGAATTAAGAAAACTTGGTGTGAATCCTGAACCAACCCCACGACAAACTGATCAAAGGGTCATGCTTAATTTCAACAGCAGGCTTTGTGATCTTACCCAGAACAAGGCAGCCAATTCATTTAGTCTAAATGAGCAGAAATTTGAGCATCACTGAGTGAAAAGTTATTTTGACCCTTGGGGGTAAGATAGGGTTTCAAAATGCGGAAAATGTTTACATGCCTAGAGGCATGCAACTAACCCATGGAGCACACTGAACGGGGCACAGAGGCACATCAGTGAAGGAAAGCGAAACATGTAGCTGCCCCGCAGCATCTTCAGCCCACCTACCTGTACAAATTCAAGAAAAGGGTTGCAGGCTGAGGGGAGACAGGATGTTTTCGATTCTTTAAGAACACATTTCACAACACTGCACTTCAGATGTCAGCCATGGTTCAGCCCCTTACCTCAGTAGTAGAAATTTCCAGGTTCAAGTCCCACTCTGGAAACTTGAGCACACTTATGTAGGCTGGCACTTCAGTCAAGTATTGAAGTAGACTGGACAGAATATTAAAAAACAAAGATTGACTGAAAAATTAATAAGAAGGAATGAATCAAAGTGAGAGGGTAAGTTAGCTAGAAATATTAAAACAAAATGAAAATTCCTGTGGATTTTTTTTAAAAAGAGTAAACAAAGTAAATGTTAATCTTATAGAAGTGAGTCTGGGGAAATAATAATGGAAAATTAGTGGATGTCTGATGAACTGAACTGCTATTCAACGTAAGTCTTCACTATAGTGGATATAAGTAACATCTCAGAAATAGCTGTATATCAGGACAGCCCTTTACTATACTCCACATACACTCACAACTGTGTGGCTTAATTCAGCTCTAACTCCATTTACAAAATGTGCTGATAACACCACCGGGCCATCATTTTTCTTAGAGGGTTGAGAGTTCAATTCCTCAAAAAGAAAGTGGAAACAAAGTCTTTGAATGTTTTTAAGGCAGAGGTAAATAGATTCTTGACAAGCCAGGAGGTGAAAGGTTCATTGGGTTAGGTGGGAATGTGGAGTATTCAGATCAGCCATCATCTTATCGAGTGGTGGAGCAGGCCCAAAAGGCCAAGTGGCCTGCTCCTAATTTGTACGTTTGTGTATACTGAGGGAATACAGTCTGATTGGATGCCATCTTTCTGAAGAGACATTTCACTGAGGCCCTGTTTGCCTTCTCAAGTAGATGTAAAAGAAACTCATGACACTATTTGAACAAAAGTTGAAGAATTCAGTATTTATCCATCATCTAACATAAAGGATGATCTTATCTTTATTTCCTAGCTATTTTGGGATCTTGCTATTCTTAATCTCACCGTCATGTTTCCGACACAGATGACCGCACTTAAATACTTCACTGCTTGTAAAGTGCCTTGGGTTGCGAAAAGCACAATGTAGAAGCTACAAAGTAAATTTTCTTCTACTCTTTGCTTCCTGGAAAAGAAGGACTTCCTCTGGCCTCATCCCACTCCGAAAACACAATTATCTAACAGATATAAAGCGGAGATAGACCATTCAAATTTCAATGTTTGAAGGGACAAAGGAGAGAAATACAATTCAAAATGCTAGTAGCGCTAACCACTGCAGAGTAACTGTTCCCACAGAAAGACAACGTCCCATTTGCTCAATACTCTGCTACCTTACCTCCTTTAACTGAATCAATCGAACAGTCAAAATAACTGTTCATTTAAAACATCATGAACAAGTCACTTAGAACCTAACTTCAAGCAAGCTATGTTTCAGTACAGTCCCAATCAGGCTTCTTCCACAGATCTCCAGGCTCTACTGACAATATTACGCACTGAGCTGAATAAAGAGGCTCCAGGGCCGGATACTAGCTTTTACTCAAACTTCTGCATGACATTAACTAACCGCATTGAACAGTGACAGCCAGTGCAGCAGTAACATATAAAACATGTCCATGTGTAAACATACTATAAGTTTACTTCAGTACTATAAACAGTCTTATTCCTGGAATTTTACATACAGAATTAATTCAATTAGACTTGACGAAAATTAACCTCTGTACCAAAAGCAAGATACTTCAACTAGATACAACGTTCACACTGGAAAGCTGAACAGTGTTCAACTCACCACATTTAACACAAAGGTAAATGGCACAAACTTGTTCTGAGAAGTCGGAGGAGATATCTGTCAACAGGAAACAAAAGAGTTATGGAGAAGGATAGATCTGATCTAAAAGTTAAAGTTTAGTTCTGAGGAAGGGTCACTAGTCCCGAAACATTAACTTTGATTTCTCTTCACAGATGCTGCCAGATCTGCCGAGCTTTTCCAGCAACTTCTGTTTTCGTTTCTGATATACAGCATCCACAGTTCTTTCAGATTCAATTTTGAAGAATTAGGCAAGAACTTTTAAAAGTTGATTGGGGAGGCTATTCACAAGTAACAGGACAATTGGATGCTGGGAGGCCTTCATAAATAAGATAACGAGAGTTCGGAGACAATACATTCATGTTCGTGCATTAGGCAAGGCTGGTTAGGTGTAAGGGATGCTGGATGACCAGAGACATTGAGGCTCTGGTCAAGAAAAAGGAGAAGGCATATGTCAGGTATAGACAGCTGGGATCAAGTAAATCCCTAGAGGAGCACAAGGGCAGAAGGAGCATACACAAGAAGAAAATCAGAAGGGCAAAAGAAGTGATGATGAGATATCTCTGGAATCTCCTTAACAGTATTTGTCAAAGAGATTCCACAAATATATTCAGCGCAAAAAACTAGGGAGAGAATAGGGCCCATTAAAAACCAACAAGGCCATCTACATGTGAAACCACAGGAGATCAATGAGTATTTTGAGTCAGTATTTACTTGGAGAAGGATAAGAAAAGTAGAGAACTTGGGGAAATAAATAGTGATATCTTGACAAGTGTCCATATTACAAAAGAGATGTTGGATGTCTTAAAACACAAAGGTAGATAAAGCCCTGAGACCTGATCAGGTGTATTGCAGAACATGTGGAAAGCTAGGGAAGAGATTGCTGGGATACGTACATCATCAATAGCCACAGTTGGGGTCCCAGAAGACTGGAAATTGGCTAATGTGATGCCATCACTTAAGAAAGACTGTAAGGAAAAGCCAGGGAACTAGAGACGGGTAGCCCGACGTCAGTAGCTGGAGGAGACTCTGACGGACAGGATTTACATGAACTTGGAAAGGCAAGGACTGATTAGTGATCGTTCAACATAGCTGTGTGTGTGGGAAATCGTATCTCACTAATTTGATTTGAGTTTTTGTTTGATGATGTGACAAACACTATTGAAGAAGGCAGAGCAGTAGACTTTGCCTATATGGACTTCAGCAAGGTGTTCGACAAGGTTCTGCATAGTAGACTGATTAGCGAGATTAGATCACATGGAATCCAGGGAGAGCTAGCCAACTGGATAGAAAATTGACTTGAAGGTAGGAGCCAGAGGGTGATGGTACAGGATTGTTTCTCGGCCTGGAGGCCTGTGACCAGTGCTGTGCCACAAGGATCAGTGCTGGGTCCACTTATATAAAAAGATTTGGATGTGAACATAGGAGGTATAGTTAGTAAGTTTTCAGATGACACCAAAATTGGAGGTGTAGTGGACAGCGAAGAAAATTACCTCAGAGTACAATGGGATCTTCATCAGATGGGCCAATGGGCAGAGGAGTGGCAGATGGAGTTTAATTTACATAAATGTGAGGTCATAAAGATGTACAGCACAGAAACAGCCCTTTGGTCCAACTTGTCCATGCCAACCAGATATCCTAACCTAATCTAGTCCCATTTGCCAGCATTTGGCCTATACCCCTCCATACCCTTTCTATTCATATACCCGTCCAGAGCCTTTTAAACACTGCAATTGAACCAGCCTCCACCACTTCCTCTGGGAGTTCATTCCATACACACACCACCCTCTATGTGAAAAGATTTCCCCTTAGGTCACTTTTACATCTTTCCCCTCTTACCCTAAACCTATGCCCTCTAGTTCTGGACTCTCCCACCCCAAGGAAAAGAGCTTGTCTATTTATCCTATCCATGTCCCTCATGATTTCATAAACCTCTATAAGGTCACCCCTCAGCCTTTGACGCTCCAGGGAAAACAGCGCCAGTCTATTCAACCTCTCCCCATAGCTCAAATCCTGCAACCCTGGCATCATGCTTGTAAATCTTTTCTGAACCCTTTCAAGTTTCACAACATCCTTCTGATAGGAGGTGCTGCATTTTGGAAAGGCAAAACATGACAAAACTTATACACTTAATAGTAAGGTTCAGGGAAGTGTTGCTGAACAAAGAAACCTTGGTCCCTTCAAAGTAGAATCACAGGTAACCAGGGTGGTGAAGAACACATTTGGTACGTTTATCTTTATTGGTCAGTGCTTTGAGTATAGGAGTTGGGACATCATGCACTGAAGATTGGTGAGACCAGTTTTAGAATACCACATTCAGTTCTGGATCTCCCTGTTAAAGGAAGGATGTTATAAAACTTGCAAGGGTTCAGAAAAACTTTACAAGAATGTTGCCAGGGTTGGAGGATTTGAGTATAGTGAGAGGCTGAATAGGCTGGGGCTATTTTTCTGGAGCGGCGGAGGCTGAGGGGTGACCTCACAGAGGTTTATAAAATCATGGGGGCATGGATAGGGTAAATAGACAACGTCTTTTCCCTTGGGTGGGAGAGTCCAGAACTAGACAGCATAGGTTTAAGGTGAGAAGGGAAAGGGAAAGGAACCTAAGGGGTAACTTTTTCACACAGAGGGTGGTGCATGTATGGAACTATCTGCCAGAGAAATGGTGGAGACATGATACAATTACAACATTTAAAAGGCATCCACATGGGTACATGAATAGGAAAGGTATGGAGGGATATGAGCCAAATACTGGCAAATGGGACTAGATTAGATTAGGATATCTGGTCAGCATGGACAAGTTGGACCAAAAAGATCTGTTTCCAAGTTGTATATCGCTACGACTAAGATAGGAAAAATATCCATGAAAATCAATGTTCACACAAAATACTCAAATAATTCACACTGAAATACCACAGGGCATGGCTGAGCCTCCCCTCAATCAACATTTCATCTAGAGCCTTGCCATCAACATTACCATCCCTGGGGCAAAACTGTGGCACAGCAACATAGGAACCATCAGGGAGCAATTGTAGCTTCTAGACACACATTCAAAAATGAAAAAGTGCTGCTTCAGTCTCATAATCGGAGATCTTAAATATGAGGCTGTCAGAACTGTCAAAGGCTGCAAACATGGGCTATCCACAGGCCAGGCAGCTCAAACACTAATGCCTTCCACCATAAATGTAGGTTGGTTACTGCACACAATATGTCCTGCCAACTGAACAGACAGCGACACTACAATCAAGTGGCAAACATTAACTTGAAAACAACTGCACAGGTAAGAATTCTATTTGAACTAGGGCAGCTTCAGAGACATGACTGCAGCAGACACAACTCAGCCATTTGGAAGCAGTTGTCCAATATACCAAAAATTCCCAAGCAATTATAAACTCAATAAATTTCAGCATTCAAGAGGCAATCGCCGGAAAAGCACATTAATCTCTTAGAAACATCGCCCACCACTCCTTCAACAAACAAGATTCTGCCGGTTGTTTGGAAACTATGGCTATTGATGACCTAATCTGGTCAGTAAAGCAGTGAGGATATATCTATATATATACACACACACACACACTCATACTGAGTCTGTCACAAGCCTTCACCTTTCTATCCAGTAATACACACACAAGAATTTTGGGTGATTTATACTCTGTAGAAAGGGAGCCTAGAAAAAGTCATGATAGTCTTTGTGTTTAAATGTACAGCTGATGTTACATTTTCCAAGTTTTATTTTATATAAATTTGACTGGCTCACTGCCAGGATGACTAAATAAGTCCATTATTCAAGGCCCTAAACTTAGCTTTCAAGTCTACGCTGATAGAACGCACTCACGATCAAAACAACCAACATTGTGTCTTGCACGATAAACAAAGATAACCAAATCCATCAGCTCCCTTTGAGCATTTAGTGTAGTTATTCCTGTTTTGCGTAAGGCAAGAGTAAACACCAGCGATATATGAGTGACACTAGGAACAATTTTCAGCAGGGGCTGTTGTACACAAAACAAAAAAAAAGAACTGTGGGTGCTCGAAATATGAAACAAGAACAGAAAAGCTGGAGAACCTCAGCAGGACTGGCAGCATCTGTCAAAGCAGAGTCTGAACTTTGGCCCAGTGACCCTTCTTCATAGCAGTTCTGAAGAACTGGACCCAAAATGTTGATTCTGTCTTTCTCTCCATAGATGTTGCTAGGCCTGCTGAGTTTCTCCAGCAATTTGTTTTTATTTCTGATGTACAAACCCATGCTTGGGGGTAACTTCACACTGAAGTAACTGCCAGAGTCTGTCTTTAGACAACTCAAAGCATAAGCTTTCAAATCACTCTGCTGCTGTTTGGTTGAATCCAGGTCCAACGAACTGACAAGAACACAAAGAACACCAAGGCACCTGGGATCAACCAGATACCAGCAGAACTAATGAAACATGGCAAGAGTACCTTCGCAACATGAGCCTGTGATCTGTTCACTAAGACATGGACGGTACAGGATACCCACATGACTGAAGATAAAGACTAATTGTCAAGCTGACAAAGAAAGGAATTTTTTCCCCCTATAAAGAGCTGTTTCTATTTTAATGTCATGTGGAGGTTCGGAAAGATGTTGTGAAACTTGAAAGGGTTCAGAAAAGATTTACAAGGATGTTGCCAGGGTTGGATAATCTGAGCTACAGGGAGAGACTGAACAGGCTGGGGCGGTTTTCCCTGGAGCGTCAGAGGCTAAGGGGTGACCTTATAGAGGTTTACAAAATTATGAGGGGCATGGATAGGATAAATAGGCAAAGTCTTTTCCTTGGGGTCAGGGAGTCCAGAACTAGAAGGCATAGGTTTAGGATGAGAGGGGAAAGATATAAAAGAGACCTAAAGGACAACTTTTTCACGCAAAGGGTGGTATGCGTATGGAATAAGCTGCCAGAGGATGTGGTGGAGGCTGGTACAATTGCAACATTTAAGAGGCATTTGGATGGATATATGAATAGGAAGGGTTTTGGGCCGGATGCTGACAGGTGGCACTAGATTGGGTTGGGATATCTGGTCGGCATGGACGGGTTGGACCGAAGGGTCTGTTTCCATGCTGTACATCTCTATGACTCTATGTTGTCAGGGTTGGAGGGTTGGACTGGAGTGGTTAGGGTCAGAAGTCACACAAGTCACAACCTTGTGATTTCAAATAAACCTGTTGGACTTTCACCTGGTGACATGTGACTTCTGACCTTATTTTAATTTGGTTTAATCTGTTTATTAAAAGAGTAAAATGATAGTCAGCTCCAAAAGCAAAGTAATAGTTAGGAGTCAATGAGAAAAAAATGCAATTTTAGCAACTACAACTGCAGGGGCATAGCGCTACTGTCAGTACATGGCAAGGTCTTCAGCACAATGCTCCTCAACAGATTGAAAGTAGACAATATTTCTCGTGAACAACTGGTAGATTATGTTGCGGGAAATGTTTACACTCACATACATCATTGACATGGGGGTATCAAAAGCCACCTGTTAAGAACTTGCCCAATTTAAAGGTGGATTTTACAATCACCCATCAGCAGCCACACTCTGGTAGATCAGAGAAAAGTAGGGCAACCCAGGGCAGTATCTTAACATCTTCAAAGTTTTACATCAGGAGACATCAGCTGCTGCATCAAAACCAGAATGGGCATTGCAGACTCCTTCAACATTGCTCTTTTTAGAGTCGGTGTGGACTTGTTGGGCCAAAGGGTCTGTTTCCATACTGTAGGGAATCTAATCTAATCTAAAACAATGGTTCTACATGTCCACAGTAGTGTTAAATTGCTTGGAGGATTTAAGTCTTGCATGATTGTGGGAAAAAATGTTCATTGCAGGTTTGGTGAACATATCTCTTGAAGAGGTAATTGAAGGTTCACAGTGGACATCGAGTCCCTTTTTTTAAAAGAAGGCTTCCTATAAATCTCTCAGCTGGGGATAGGGCTTACTTTTCTGTAGTCACTGCTGGGGATGTTTTGTTGGAATAGTGACTGGCTTGGAAAAGTTATTGTTGGCATCTGGTTCAGTTAAAAGGAAGTCTAAGAACCAGACGAATTAAAGGAAATAAAAACAAAATGCAAACAATTAAAGCAAACGTGGATGCTGGAAATCAAAAATAAAAACAGAAAATGCTGGAAGAGCTTAGCAGGTCTGGCAGCATCTGTGCAGAAAGAAACAGAGTTAGCATCGAGTCCAAAGAGCTAGTTCAAAAGAAGAGTCTTTGGATTGAAACATTAGCTGTCTCCCACTCCACAATCAATTTGGAGGCAAGCTTGCTATGAATTATCTTCCCAACTCATCTCTCCCATTTCTTGGGGGAAGAAAACCCCTCTGTGGAGTTCAGGATAAAACCTATTTATTCTTGCGAACTTGTAATATAATTGAAAGAACATCTCAACTGACTTAAAATGAAAGCAAAGTACTGAAGATGCTTGATATCTGAAATAAAACAAAACTCTGGAGAAACTCAGCATCTATGTTGAAAGAATCAGAACAACACAGAGACCCAATCAATTCTTCTTCAGGACACCCAAAGGGGCTGAGAAAATGTAGTAGAAAATGGAGGACAAGAAAATGTAACAGATGGTAAGGGTGCCCATGAACAAAAAGATGAAAGAGAGTGTTAATGGCAGGCAGGAAGAGCTATAAATGAAGAGTAGGTATAAATGGTAGGTGTTAATAGCAGAATTAATGTTTGTGCAAACAAGACAGTGAGGGTGATGGGTATTTTTTTTTTTAAAAAGAGGTGGGGTAAGAGAGAAATCAAAATTGAGGACAATGTTCATGGTCTGAAGCTGTTGAACTCCATGCTGAGTTCAGAACCCTATAAAGTATCTAAAACGGAAACAGAAGGGTTTCTTTCTATTTGTGTTAGGCTTGACTGGAAAACTGAAACAAGCCTATGAAAGCAACGTGGTGCAATGAAATGGTGGTTAGATCAGGGTCATTCTTACAGAAAAACAGGGATGGTCTGCAAGCCAGTCACACAGTCTGCATTTAGTCTCCTCTACATTGTATTTTATGAACAAGTGGTGTCTGCAAGGCTTCAGAGACAAATATGAATGATCAATAACTTGACCACACATACCATAACAGTCTCTGGAACATCTCATGTCCCAACCTTTCTCCCCGACACCCCCATCAAGAATAACCCATAGGCCAAAGTGTTCTTTTTCAAATAGTTAACCCCAGCAGAAAAATCCACTTCACTTTTTCTCTTTTTGTGCAGAAGGCATGTGTGTGTGTGCGCGTGTGTATACACGTACGTACGTATATATTTTGGGGATATTTATGAGAGAGACATTTATACTTCCATATTCTTGACTGTACATTAACCCCAAATTGTGATATCTTTATTCATCTTATTATTCAAAAAGTTTTACTTAGACAGGAAATCCATAATTGCGCTGATGGATTTTATTGTTTAAAACCTGATAGAGATAAAGTAGTTACTTAGTCATCTTGGTGACTGGAAGTGGTGTTTTTATGTTGGGACTCATGAAGTAGTGAGACTAGAGCAAAAATGCAACTCTCCAGTTAACCATAGCATCAACCACAATCTACAGCAGCAAGAAATAAAACGTAGCAAAGTTGTCATGTCAGCTAAAAGGCATTCATCAGCACTGCTTACATAAAATCCTGAGCATCAAATGCAGAGCTATCAATAAAAACCTGCTACGGGAGGTTGGTCAGTGGTGCCTGCAGGAAATGGTGACGGAAATGCTACTGATACTGACAGGATACATCCTTTACTTTCTGGAAATACTTGTCTCTGCCTTGAATACATTCAATGACTCAGCTTCCAGTGCACTGACGGACAAAATTCCAAAGGCTCATGACCCTCCAAGAAGAAATTCTCCATCTCTATCTTAAGGGGCAACAACGTACTTTAGATTCAAAGGGAAAAAATACTCTCGATATCTACCATATTAAGTCCCCTCAGAAGTCTGTCTTTCAATAAGATAACCTTATTCTTCTAAACTCCTGAATGTAATACTAACCTGCTCAAACTTTCCTTATCAAGCAGTGCTTCATCCTGGAATCAGCCTAGAGCCGTTCTGATTTGCCTCCAATGAAGATATTTTCTCCCTTAAATATGAAGGCAAAACTGCTCTAAATACTCCAGGCGTGATCTTGTCAACCCCTGGTACAGTTGTAAAAAAGGTTCCCCTATTTTTATCCAACTCCCTTGCAATAAAGAGTAACATTCAATGAGTGTTCCATATTGCTCATTGTACCTACATGTCGATTGTGTTTCCTATCTGTGGATACCCAGATCACTTTGTACTGAGGCAATCTGTAATCTTCTTTGGTTTAAATATTTTACTTTTCTATTCTTCTTACCAAGGTGGACAACATATTTCACTCAGGTTAAATGAGTGGGCAATTGGAGTAACCTATCTTTATCACTATGACAGACTCTTTGCATCCTCCTCACTTTCCTACCAACATACTTGTTAATATATTTTGTTTGTTTTTTGATTCAAATCAATAATATAGATTGTAAGCAGTTGAGGCCCCAGCACTGATCTTTGGCTCTCTGCTAGTTACAGTTTGCTCATCCAAAATTAATTCGGCTCTGCCTGCTATGGGTTAGCCAATTCAGTATCCATGTTAATCATGAGCTCTTATCTTAATATTTGAGACTCCTTACCGAATGGTTTTAAACGCACTGCACCTAATGCTACCCCACTATCCACCCTGCTGGTTACCTCTTCAAAGAACTGCAAAGATGTTTGTCAAACACGTTCCTTTTCTCAAAATGTTGTGTTCACTCTGCCCGATTGTATTATGGTTTAGTAAATGCCCTACTCTTACTTCCTTCATAAGATACTGGGCCTACTTTTTTCCTGCACTCTGTATCTCTCTTTTTGAATGTTAATGTTACATTTCAATGAGAATTGGGAATTTTGGAAGTCTATAACCAATGCATCCACTGTCAGTGGAAGACCTTCTAGGATGCAGGCCTCCAGCTTTGGGAAATGTATCAGCCTTTACTCCTGTAAGCGTGCTTTGTACAACCCATCTCCCTCTTAACTTCACTTTCATCAATAATCTTAGATTAAGCTTTGGATCATCTCCACTAATAGCTCATGCAACCTGGTGGCAAATTTTGTTTTTAAGTCTGCTGCTAAATGCTTAACATGTTTTATTATTTTAGTAATGCACTACAATCATTGATGTTGCTGCAACAAACCTGCTACCTACTTCAGTTTGTTTTCATCATTCATAAGCAATAGATGGTGAGGTTAATATTAATAGCTTTCGCTGACTGTGCACGTACACAGTCGATCAATTTAAGACTCGTGTTTAAAAGTCACTAAGCAAGTCAAATTTAACTAAGGACATCTAGGTCTCATGCACCCTAGTCTCTGGAAAGTCAATTTGAGGTTATGCTCATAGTGGGATTGTAGTGGCACTGTTGAAAGAATGAACCACTATGTATTACACCTGATCCACTGGTTACAGATGGAGGGGGCCAAACATAAATTTGCAGTCTGGATTAGCCCCAAAAACACAAACTCTCTGAGGACACGAGAAATATACCATTGTGAATAATCTCCTCTATGTTTATTGGTATCTATTCAAGTGCAGCCAACAGAGAGGAGAACAAAGGGATCCCTGTTTCACTGAAGGAAACAATGTGGCCTCAAGATGACAAAGAAGTTAGCAAACAGCTCATTATTCTTCAGACAAAGAACATATAAACAGGCAGGACACAGAAAGAATAAAATAGCACTCAGTAAAACAGTAAGCTTTAGTCAAAAGTAATGAGAGATAAGAATTGAGATACTTTGTCCAACTAGGAGTGGGAGGCCGCAGGAAAGACAGAGAAATGAGGCTGCACACAAGTGATCCAAACATCCCTTCCCCAAAAGTAATCTTCAGAGTTGAGCTTCAGTGCAAGAGACGTACACCACTGTATTTCAAACTATACAGTACTTGCCCATTGAACAGTAAGCATTTTCAATTCATTATTAATTTAAATATTTCTTCTATATTAAACAAACACATAGGGATTAAGTCATATCTTCTGACCCTATCATTAGAAACAATCTGACTTTAGACTCAAAATGCTGGAACTTTAATTGTATTTCTTACTGGTGGCTGCATTGATATATTGGTACTTGTATACGACTACAGTGCAGCAAATGATAACAACTCAGGATTTACCCTCACTTAGCAATTACTTCCCAGCTCTTTACAAATAATAAAACAGGGATATCCAGCAATAAATCTTGAAAGCACAAAACTATATTACTAAATTGTACTGGTTTAAAAGTGACCTAATCTCTCTTCACCCATGGACTAAATAAACATTGATTTTGACTATTTCAAAATAGCCACAAAGAAACAGCACTTGATCACCAAAGGAATTTCATTTTAAAAACAATGGAATTTTTAAAAAATACATTTCAGAGCAACTGTTAGAATATGCCAAAGCATACTGTCCACTTATGAAACTAATATATTGGTGGCATTTGGGAATAAAATGAAATCAAATAGCAATTATTATAGATTTTCCACACTGTTGAACAGCTGAAACATCAAGGCACCAATTTGCCTTGAATGATCACTGTAAACAGAGCAATGCAAATTCCTCCATTGGTTCTGCTGATAAGGGCAGAAGGCTGGGTTGTTAAGTACATTCAAGGTAAACTTAGAGACTTTTTTTTTAAATTAGAAAGGGAACCAAAGGTTATGGGAATAAAGTGGTAATGGAATTGAGGATTATCAGATTTCACTGAAATAGCAGAGCAGATTTGATGGAGCGAATGGCCTGTTTGGGTCTTTGGTTTTATGGTCTTCAGGCATTGCAGAATTACAACGGCTTCAGATTAGAATGAGGGAACAGAATGCCATATAGTAAAAGGTGTGATCAGAAATCTAACCTGAAACTTGGCACTGGGCTTTCAAATACTGGAGGGATTTGGATAAAGTGTGGATGAGGTTGAAGTATCACGGATGGCATTTCTGAATTCCAACTCTTCAGGATACATTGTGATTTCAAACAAATGTCAAAGCAAGGAATCCATTCACCTCCATTTATTGGTTTATTAAGGTGAATCTGTTAACAATCTAGGGAGGGGCAGGTCAGAGTTTTGACTGCTAATTCAATGAACCTCTTATACTCTGGTGGCGCCAGGCTCAAGTTGGGGAGGGCACTGCTGAACATCTGGGATGCTGCTTAATCTCTTCGGCAAAGTAACAGTAAACCTCATCATGTCTGTCATCTGCCTTTGCTTTTGGTGCTTTTCAGGCAGGGAACTAAGAGTATTCCAATAAACCTTCTGCCTCCAGATGGACCAAGATAGAAATTGCCAGTTCCTAGCTGAATAATCAACTGGTTGCACTCAGCACGACAAACTGGGTACCAAAATCACCTTCAGCTCATTTAAGATATTACTGGATCAAGATAGTGCCACGTGGATGACACATTGCAGGTTCAGGACCAGACATTTCCCACCATCAGATTCTCAACCCTGCGTAGTAAATCAACTAGGAGAAAGTGAGGACTGAAGATGGAGATCAGAGCTGAAAAATGTGTTGCTGGAAAAGTGCAGCAGGTCAGACAGCATCCAAGGAGCAGGAGAATCGACGCTTAGGCCCGAAACGTCGATTCTCCTGCTCCTTGGATGCTGCCTGACCCGCTGCCCTTTTCCAGCGACACATTTTTTAGCCCTGCGTAGTAAATCCAAGGAGCTCATCATGAAGGTACTAGAAGTACGGTGAATGGCAGGGAGAAACTGGCAAGATTTCATACTTCAAAACTGTGCACAGTGTTTCTCTCTAAAGTGCAAGTAAGTGGACATTAAGTGAAAGGAAGATTGGTTTGGTTGGAACGGTTTTCCAATACTGGATCATTTATGAAGAATGGTCACTTGTGAAATTTACTGGGCAATAAAACTGTCTTAATATCACCCTTTGATATGCCAACGTGGCCTTTAAGACAGCGTCTGACTAAGGATTATATTCGGATTTGGTAAAACCAATCTTTCTGGTCTCGAGAGTAGAATGAACTCCCCTTGAACACCATGACTGAAGTACACTATTTATGCAGGTTACTTTGCTCAGTTACCCCTATTGTACACCACTGCACCATCATTACTGTATGGGAAAGAGTCACATGCTTCCGATACGTTGATTGACATATTAGCACAGACCAATACTGAAGCGGAAATATTTCTGATTTGGGTTCAGTTCTATCAAACAAGTCATGCACTTATTCCCATTAAACTGGGCTCTTAGTAAGCTTTTAACACACTTGATTAGGCTCTTTTTTTTGTCTAACTGTGCACAAACTATTCTCAGAAAGTTGTGCTCAGGAAACTAGATCATTGCAGTAAACTTGCTGTTTGCAGATGGACCAAATCCAGAGAGGAAGCCACCAACTCCCAACCAAACCATTATCAATGAATCTATTGATCAATGTTTCTTGTCTCATTAATTCAATCTCAGCCACTGGACTGATTACTCAAGAAAGTTGCTCCTCCTACTGTTTATACAAGGATAGAGTGATCATACACACACACACACAGCTGATTTAGTCTATCCAGGTAATAACTGAATCATATAGACCAACCAGGCTTCAGGTTCAATACCACGTTTGCACTGAACTAGCAGCCAGAACACAACAGACTGGTTTCTGCAATTTTTGTTAAGGGAAAGAGAAAAGTAAATTTTAAACATGACCAGATTGTACACTTCTTGCTGACCAAAAAACAGACCCAAGCGAAAATCTGTGAGGACTGTCAGTCTTGGTCTCAGTCGTAATGTCCCTGTGGCAAAAGAGACAGTTGACATTCACGAGCAAAATTCATACAGAAATAGTGGCCACTTTATAACTTATATGTACAAAAGAAATCAGCTTAGACCAGTTTCCCAAACAAGAGAGGATGAACGAACACGAATTTAAAAAAAAACTGACTGTTAAGCCATTTGATTTAGGTCCACAAATTACCTACTACACACCCACACCCACACACACACAATTATTTGACAAGAGCCCATGTAATAACCGTGAACCCTACTCCACTACATGAATTTGCTTTTGTGATCCAAAACTAGGGGAGCATAGTTTCTCAAAGATTCCACTTCTCAATAAAGTGATTCATCAACTTAATCTTTCAACACAACAGAATCTTTTTACGGAAAACATTTAAAACCTAGTTGAAATTCCAGGGCGTTCACAGGTTCACAAATTCAATAGATTTGAAAAGCATTTTTGGTTTTCGGAAAAGGAAATAGTATTTAGGAGGCTAATGACACAGGTGGCAACATTTAGGTACAGGTAAGAAAAGCATTAAAGCAGTTCCGGAGTATAGGAAGAGGTATGGCATGGCACAGCATAGCATAGCCTGAAGGGCAGTAGTAGTAGCTACATTATCAGATATACTGAACTCCGCAGGAAGGAACCAGAGCTTAAGCCAGGCTGCCAGAGAGAACTTTATCTTTCATCAACATTATATCACAGAGGCTGTGACCACATTTACTCAACTCTTCTCTATTCATTCAATTGTAATCAACCAGCCATATTAAATGTAAAATTCAATGAATGGAACATTTACCTTCAACTCCACAAAAGCTGAAAGTTGAGAAGTTTCAACAACTGAGTCAACATCATTCAGTTCCAGTTTGTGTGTTCTTGTCCACCAGATAAAAACGGGAATGAAGCTCAAGCCTTGGAGCTTTAAGGATCCCTCCCACACTGACATCATGCATTTCCTGTTGCTCCTAATCATTCCTGAAATATAGTTTTATTGTATAAAGAACACACAGGCAGTGAGCAATACAACACCACCCTATTGGAAGTCAGGTTTCAAGATGATTTAAGTGAAACTGCTATATACCCAACAAAACACTACAAGCTCCTCAAAATTTTAGGCCAAAAGAATCTTTCCTGACAATATGAAGGAGGACCTCTTCGGAAGTAATGTGTTTACTCTTATTTCAGGAGTGGATCTGGGAAGACAAATAGGAATGAAATGGATGAAGGGAAACAAATGAAATCCACTTTTTATATTTGCAGGCTCTCCTTTGGCAATTAGTGTCATGTATAATACTCATGTATTATCATAATTTTAGGGTTCACAGGGTTATAACTTTAAGTACAGGCCTTTTATTTTCATTGGTCATTCTTCATTTCCTGACCAATTATACAATACTGATAGAAACCAATGATCCAGAGAGAAAGTCTCCACTATTAAAGACCATCCTCCAGGACTTCATCACTCAACAACATAACTATCTTGCACAAATCCTATTTCTACTGAAGAATCTCCGGATCATTTCACTTAGACATGAATGCCTTTATATTGAGTCATTTTAAACCAGTATTGGTTGAACCATTAGTCATATGAACCGCTGATTAATGCTTTTACTTAAATGTGAGCCAACTGTACCAAGGTGGAATTACTGAGTCACTAGGATTCCCAATGGGTCGAATAATACTTCAGACCTTCAGACATACACACAAACTTTTATAACGAGCCACTTTAGTTCAGAACAACAGAGAAGCAGGACCAAAGACATGTTTAAATACAGAATACAAATTACAGTATAGGGTTATCGCTGGTTATGACCAAGGTTGGAAGAGTGCACAGTTGCTCTAGTCAGACTGCTCCATAGACTGCAACACAAAATTAAAATATAGTTTTCCTAGTTACTGGGATGGTCAAGTAAACATCTTAACTATATTAGACTGTAAATAATTGGATTTATCAACCAGGTTTCATAACAAATACAATTATGGGTTTATTAAAACAGTAATTTATTCAATAAGGATGTAATAATTGGTTAAAGCACATAGTCAGCAATATAAAAGCCAAAATGCTTATCACCAAATATCTCAAAAACACAGGCAATTTCTTTGCAAGGGAATTGGCTTTTGGGAAAAGAAAGCACTTTGGCCAGTGTGTTATTTTTAAAGGCAAAGGGGTAGAGTGGAGAATGTTCTCTGCTCTATTGCTCCGACGTTCTGGCATATGTGGTCAAGCCACTCATCATGTACAGTTGTCTCAAAGTCTTGATCAGGAAATACACTTGAGATGTCTTTTAAACTACTCTTTCAAAAGAACGAAATCGTTTCACTTGAAATGACGAAGAGGGTTTTAATTTCAAAATGGGCAGTGGGTTCTTAGCAAGTGTTCGTTCAAGTCTGTTGGCACTCAGGCTTCTCTGGAACAGAACCAGATAAAACCAAAATCTTTCCAAGTCAGTCACTAATTAAATCAGCACCAGAGTCTTCAGCAAACCGATTGTTGTCACCAGTCCTTTCATTTCTCAGAGAGTTCCAAAGCATCTTTTATATAAAAAAAATCTCCACAGCGTCCACAGTCAACCTTCAAAAGATCTCTTTTGAGGAAACCACTCCAGGTATAACCACAAAATTTACAAAGAATTCTTCTTTCTACAATCCTTTAAAACATAACTCCAAGCAATATTAAGGACAAAGTATCATCATAACATTCTGCTATATTCTGCAAAGCAAACACTGACTTAAACTTTGGATATCCATCAAATTTTGAAGTCAAAATGTACATTTTAATTTCATGAGAAAGAAAACTCATTTATATACACTTCCTCACTTCCAAGGCTTCCCAGAGTATTGATATCAATGAAGGGGAAAGGTGGCTTCTGTTAATTACAAAGCCACTGGCTGCATGAAAAATAATCAAATTCTTCAATAATTCAAGCTAATAGACTTGGACTTTAAAGGATTAGGTCTTAATCAGTGTTCATATCTAGACAAACATATCGAGATCAAACCTGTAATAAATTAGAGAGGTTTATTTGGTGATGTTCATGCAAGCATGAATATGGACAAGGAGAGTTGGAAAATCTCCTCTCTCCCCAACCCCCCACATTGTGCTCCTTAAGTTCTATACACCCTGAATCACTGAAGCTGCTTTGTATAAGACGACATTCCTCAGTTGAACTGAAAGTATAATTTTTATTGCAATCAAGATGCCTGGTGAACTTCACATAAACATCAATATCTAACTTATTATTGCAATGCGATTTGGGGTATAGTGACATACACACCAATTAGTGACAGTGTGGTAAAATCAATGACTGCAGATGCTGGAAACCAGAGTCTACATTAGAGTGGTGCTGGAAAAGCACAGCAGGTCAGGCAGCATCCGAGGAGCAGTAAAATCGACGTTTCGGGCAAAAGCCCTTCATCAGGAACACAGAAATTAGTGACAGTGTCAAGACTTACTTCTCTGAATTTGCTTGCACCTTTTAGAGAAACAATTAATTTCTCTTGGAGCTCCAACATACACTGGAGAAATCACAGGCTCAATGCACAACTCACTACTCCAGAGCAGTGTGCACTGGAGTTAAACACTGCACAAGCAGGTAGTATTCAATTTAATAATTACAAAATATTATAGAATGAACAGTTGGGAACTATTATGTGCATATAGACTTGAGTATTCAGAATGCTATATACCCCTCACTACTCCATTAGAGTCTCTGTAGCTGATATCAGTCCTCAGTTTATGTTTTGATCACTGGAATACATTCAATTAATACATCCAGCATTTGAGATTAAAAAATTGGTTATTTAAATGTCTGGGAGTCATAAGATAGAATACAATGTCTGCACCTTCTGGATGAAAAGAAAGGCTGACTAAGCCACTGCTACAGATCCTTTGGCTTTTCCTTTTTTAGTGTTCTGCTGAGTAATAAGAGTCCATGCTTTTCTTACAGTGCATTAGTCTGTAACCCCCACTAATCTGTAACCTTCAGTTAAAAAAAAAGGACGAGTTCAATCCTCTGTGCCGCAGGGTGCAGGACCACACACCGTCTGCAGCGCAAATTTGAAACAACAGAGCATCAAGTGGATCAGGTAACATCAGTCAAGATGACAAGCAGAAACATCCTAAAGTATGCCCACATTCCAGTTTAGAATATTTGGTTGGAGTCTGTTGGCATTAGTGGTCTACAGCAGACATTAAGTTCTGTAAACTATTTCCAGGACCTGCAAACTGTGGTGAACCTAGGGTTTATTTTGTTGTGCATCACAACACAAAAGACTCAAGTTAAAGTCATTCTTGGAATTAAAATACTCTCGGCCTAGGTTTTCTTTACACTATATCAAGAAAGGTAATACTGCCTGCAAAACCTGTTGACACCGCAAAGCCAAATGCATTTCCAAGCTTTATACTAATCAGATAGGACAACTCCAAAATGGTAGGGAGGGTAAAGAGGGAACAAAATCCCTCAGCAACTTAACCATTAAAATCTGAAGTCTATCTTATTTCTGTTTCTTCTAAACTAGTTCTCTTTTATTTCAATATTTGTGATTTTCATCTCCACAAATACTGCACAAAGCTTGCCAGTCAGATTTCATCAGTATAACCGCTGCAATGGAAGGAAGAGACTAAGGCAGTTCTGGAAACTTTAAAAGAATGGACTAATCTTAGAAGGTATGCTGGCTTCCACTGCACAGTCACAGTTGTGCTAAGTTATAAAATTACCAAAAGGCTGGCTGTTTGTGCTAATTCTGTTTACCCCAACAAAACATTAGAGGCCAAATTAAAGGATTGCTTGTTGTGGGGCCTTACTTAGAGCCTTATTTGATTGGATGGGACAATCCCCTATATAATTAAATTTCAAAGAGAAGAAAACAAAAAGCTTAAGAGGAAAATATTCAAACTACACTCCAAGGGTTTGCCATCTTGGACACATCATCCAAGGGATGCGTGGGGTGGGGGTGGAGGGGTACAGGGGAAGAAGCTCAACACTTGGCAAATTTTGGTTTGACTGAATAACAGTCTGAGCCCACAGACAATGGTACAAGAGGGGAATAGAGCAATGAGGGAAATTTTGTCACACTGAAAGACAAAGCTATATTCAAGCCACTTCATCAAAAACAACTACTGAAATAGAATTCAAGCTATGAGATCACAGGCCCTGTTAAAACCTATACCAGCAACAATGCAGCGTTCTGGCATCTTGCATTTCAAAAGAGCCATATTTTTAAATCCAATCCCATCTTGAATGAAAATGAAGTTTACAAGGATTTAATCTGAATGGATTCATGAAAGATACTATACTCATTCAGGTATTGGAGGAACTGAGAAGTCTATTGAGGCAAGCAGCAACATTATCTGACAACAATCAAACTGTATTTTTGACAAAAGTATTTAGATGTACAGCTTGCCTAAATATGATCATCAAATTAGTACTTTAGATAATTCAAAATCCAATTCTATACTCAGAGGCAAAACAGACCATTTCAACAACGCATAATATGTTAAATACTATTAGCTCACGTTAACTTCACAAGTCTGCTACCTCAGACGAGTACCGTGCCAGGAGTTCAGCAAGCCCAGTTAAGCTTTTAAGTCATGTCTTTGGTTTACAATCCAAACACAGAAAGATCTAACAGAGTTCAAAACTTATGTCACTTCCAGCTCCAGTACTGCAGAATCCTCAGGGTGGGTGTGCTCTGGCAATGTACAGTGAGGGATGCAGCTCTAAGGAGCATGAAGAAATCCACCATCCCTTTGGGGACAGAAGTGCTTACTAAAAGGATATTTAATAATGCAAAATTCTGCCTGTTACAGGACTTAAACTTTTACAACTACAGTGACTGACATCCCTCTAACAAGAAGCCAAGAGTTATTGGACAATCATTATATCCATTGAGCTCCGCTGCTTGCTCTCTCATTACTGAAACATTGTTAACTGAGTGGCTCAGTGATTAGCACTGCTGCCTCACAGCGCCAGGGACCAGGTTTGATTCCACCCTTGGCTAACTGTCTGTGTGGGTTCCCACCAACTGCTTCAGTCTCCTCCCAAAATCCAAAGATGTGGAGGTTGGGTAGATTTGCTAAACTGCCCAACGTGTCCAGGGATGTTCAGGCTAGGTGGATTAGCTATGGAGAAACGCAGGGATAGGGTTTGGGGTGTGCTGAATAATTTATTTCTGCCCTGCAAAGGGATTTGGTGAGTGCAGCCTCTTTTTCAGTCTGTGCCATCATGCTATGGCATTTCTAAATGGGGCTGCGGGTTGAGCACATGAAGAGCCATTTATTATCTGAGCAGAAGCAATAGCAGCAACTTGTTTCAGTTCCTCTCCACAGCTCATGATTGTCATGGTAAGGAAGGACACACCAGGTTCCAGAAAGATAATGCACCACTTCTCAGCATTCATTTGCTTAATTTTAGCAGAACTTGGATCATTTTATATTTGGCAAAATCTATTTTTAAAAAGTGGAGTTTAAAGTAGCTCTCTATGAAATACCAGCATTACCTTTTAGGGTTGTGTAAGTCAGGTTCAGTCTGATGTAGGAGGATCTGAAAGGGCTAATACTGAGGAGTGCCTTAATTGATGATGATATCACATGGACCTGGTGGAAGAGCAGCTTAGGGTCTCAAAGGAATAGGAATTTTCACGCCACTCAGTCTCTGTAACAATGTCACTCCTATCTGTCACTTTTGTGTTTGATTGCTAACAAACTAGAACTTTAAGATAACAACCTCATTTCATTAGACTAACTAGAGGCTTTTCTCCACCATACTAGATCAAGCAGGTCTGTAGATCAAAATGTAGCAGCTGCAGAAGACCTACCCCATGGCAAGCAATACTTCAGTTAGCCTCATACAACAGTGGTCAGTGGTGAGGGTTGCTCAGATGACACAATCCACTAAGCATTTGAAATGAAAATTAAAAGATCCACCCCCTAGATATCACTCAATGGACTGACCAACATCAAGACTTAGAAGGAAAAGGAAGTAAATCTTTTATACACCTCCATTCTAAATGTAAGAGTGACCCAAATCTTCCAGTTGCTTGTCATTTCAATACACCATCCTTAGTTGTATGCTAACATTGTTGTCCTAGAACAGCTGCAACGTTCCAGCAAAACCCAAAGCTTGGGTGGCTCAGTGATTAGCACTGCTGCCTCGCAGCGCCAGGGAGCCAGGTTCAATTCCAGCTCGGGCGAATGTCTGCATGGAGTTTGCAAATTCTCCCTGTGTCTGCGGGGTGCTCCGGTTTCCTCCCACAGTCCAAAGAGGTGTAGGTCAGGTGAATTGGCCATGCTAAATTATCCATAGTGATAGGTACATTAGTGGGGAGGAGCGGAATGGGTCTGGGTGGTTTAATCTTCCGAGGGTTGGTGTGGACTTGTGCCAAAGGGCCTGTTTCTGCACTGTAAGGAATCTAATCAAAGCGAGTGGAGAGAGTACTTCATTTTATGTTATTAACACCAACTGTTTATCTATATCACTTCGCTATCAGCTTTAATATTCCCCTCACCTTTCATTTGAGAGCACCTTTACCATTTGTTCCACTTGCTCATCCCCTTCTTTTCTACCACAAAAGACCCACTACTTTCCCAGCCCTTTCAGTTCCAAAGATTTCTTATTGGACTTGCAACGTTAACTTTGTTTCTCTCTCCACAGATGTTTCCAGACCTGAATTTCTCCAGTACTTTGTTTTTATTTCAGATCTCCAACAATTACAGTACTGGCTTTTAGATCAAAAATGTTTGTGTCATAATTTGTTCTTCCAAGCCCATGGGGGTGCTGAATGAAAGATCAGTTATCTGGCCAGCATCTGTGCTGTTCACAGGCAAAACCTACAGATTCCACATTGTTTACTTTTTTAAAATCAAAAGTGCAAACATATTCGGTAAATCACTGAGCCAGTTAGAATCATAACTCTGGAGATTAGCTTGCCTTGGGTGGGAGATGGTCATAATGTGGAAAGGTAAGGCCTCAGCTGGACCATCATAATCAATTTTGGACACCATGTATTAGGAGGCAGTGTGTGGGATGAAAGAGATAGTGGAGAAGCTACATACAAGAATCATGGAGAACTTGGAGAAATTAGTCTTGTTTCTCCTTGCAGCAGAGAATGTTAAGTAGAAATTTTACAAGAAAGGCCAACTTGAATTTATACATGATTTGGAGGTGCCGGTGTTGGACTGGGGTGTACAAAGTTAAAAATCACATAACACCAGGTTATAGTCTAACAGGTTTATTTGGAAGCACTAGCTTTTGGAGTGCTGCTCCTTCATCAGGTGGTTGTGGAGTATAAGATTGTAGGACACAGAATATATAGCAAAAGTTGACAATGTGATGTAACTGAAATTATACATTGAAAAAGACCTGGATTGTTTGTTAAGTCTCTCATCTTTTAGAATGGGCATGTTGGTTTCAGTTCTTTCATATGTGAATCTCAGAACTTTAGCAATAGGTGCCATTTTGGCCCAGATAATGCACTGAAGGTGTGAGGTGCCCTGTGTGAGGCTGTCTGTGCCCCAATGTTCAGACTGATTCTGATCTAAAAAAGGGATTTATAGAATCTTAAATAGATTCTTGAATAGAACTTGAACATAGGACTTTCTGATTTAGAGGCAGCAGTACTACACTATACCTGTATATACTGATGTGGAGGTGCCGGTGTGGGACTGAGGTGGATAAAGTTAAAAATCATACGTTACTAGGTTACAGTCTAACACGTTACTTGGAAGTACAAGCTTCCAGACTGCTGCTCCTTCATCAGGTAACTTGTGGAACAGAATCACAGGACACCATGTCTTATGGTCCTACTCCACTAGCTACCTGACGAAGGAGCAGCGCTCCAAAAGTTTGTACTTCCAAAAAAACTGATGTCATGTGATTTGTAAGTCTATGTACTGAGGTATAGAGATATTAAAATTGAGTAAATGAGGAGAAACCATACATGATAGCAGAAGGTCCAATGATCAGGGACAGGATCTCAGACAATTGGCAAAAATAAAGACTGAAGGAAACTTCTTTTTACACAGCTGGAAGCACTGCCTGAACAGTTGGTGCAATCAGATTTAACAGTTTGGTCCCAACAGGATAAATGCTTGGAGGAAAGAACACTGTGGGGCTATGGGGAAAAGCAGTGGAGTGGAACAAATTGGATAGATCTATCAAAAAATCCAGCACAGGAAATGAAGGGTTAAACAGCTTCCTTCAGCGGTATCATTGTATGTTATTAAATCAAGGTGCTAATCTATTCTGTGGACTTAAGTAGTGTTATTTGAAGTAGAACATGGCCTACAGGCATACCTCACCTCCACACTACGATTACCCGGTTACTCATTTCTACACTCAGTGACATCGTGCTGTGCAAAAAACCTGCTGCAGTATCCTTTCTCCTGTCTCTCTTCCTTTAAAAATGTCTTTAAACTGTGTCACTTTGACAAGGTTTTGGTAAGCTATCCTAATGTTTATTTATTTGGCACAGTGTCAAGTTATTCTTATTATGCTCACATGAAAAATCTTTGGCAGGTAGGATCAAGGATTTTTTTGACAATAATGGTTCTTTACAAGCTCTATCCACCTGAGTGGCAACTTTCAAAGAGCTATGAACATAGACCCCAAGATCCCTCTGCTCCTCCACCTTACTAAGAACCCCCACCGTTAACCCTGTATTCCGCATTCTTATTTGTCCTTCCAAAATGGACAACCTCACACTTGACAGGGTTGAACTCCATCTGCCACTTCTCAGTCCAGCTCTGCATCATATCTAAGTCCCTTTGCAGCCGACAACAGCCCTCCTCACTATCCACAACTCCACCAATCTTCGTATCGCCTGCAAATTCGACTCCCTCTTCCAAGTCATTAATAAAAATTACAAACAGCAGAGGACCCAGAACTGATCCCTGCGGAACTCCACTTGTAACTGGGCTCCAGGCTGAATATTTACCATCTACCACCACTCTCTGACTTCGACCGGTTAGCCAGCTCTCTATCCAACTAGCCAAATTTCCCACTATCCCATGCCTCCTGACTTTCCGCATAAGCCTACCATGGGGAACCTTATCAAATGCCTTACTAAAATCCATATACACTACATCCCTCTACCCTCATCCACATGCTTGGTCACCTCCTCAAAGAATTCAATAAGACTTGTAAGGCAAGACCTACCCCTCACAAATCCGTGCTGGCTGTCCCTAATCAAGCAGTGTCTTTCCAGATACTCATAAATCCTATCCCTCAGTACCCTTTCCATTACTTTGCCTACCACCGAAGTAAGACTAACTGGCCTGTAATTCCCGGGGTTATCCCTATTCCCTTTTTTGAACAGGGGCACAACATTCGCCACTCTCCAGTCCCTTGGTACCACCCCCGTTGACAGTGAAGACGAAAAGATCATTGCCAACGGCTCTGAAATTTCCTCTCTTGCATCCCACATAATCCTAGGATATATCCCATCAGGCCCAGGGGACTTGTCTATCCTCAAGTTTTTCAAAATGCCCAACACATCTTCCTTCCTAACGAGTATCTCCTCTAGCTTACCAGTCCGTTTCATACTCTCCTCTTCAACAATACAGTCCCTCTCATTTGTCAATACTGAAGAGAAGTACTCATTCAAGACCTCTCCTATCTCTTCCGACTCCCACTACTGTCCTTGATCAGACCTACCCTCGTTCTTGTCATTCTCATGTTTCTCACATACGCATAAAAGGCCTTGGGGTTATCCTTGATCCTAACCGCCAAAGATTTTTCATGCCCTCTCTTAGCTCTCCTAATCCCTTTCTACAGCTCCCTTCTGGCTATCCTGTATCCCTCCAACGCTCTGTCTGAACCTTGTTTCCTCAACCTTATGTAAGCCTCCTTCTTCCTCTTTACCAGACATTCAACCTCCCTCGTCAACCAAGGTTCCCTCACACGACCATCTCTTTCCTGCCTGACAGGTACATACATATCAAGGACACGTCGTATCTGTTCCTTGAAAAAGTTCCACATTTCAATAACATCCTTCCCTGACAGACTATGCTCCCAACTTATGCTCCTCAGATTCTGTCTTGCAGCATCGTATTTACCCTTCCCCCAATTGTAAAACCTACCCTGTTGCACGCACCTATCTCTCTCCATAACCAAGGTGAAAGTCACAGAATTGTGGTCACCATCACCAAAATGCTCACCCACTAACAAGCCCATCACTTGTCCCGGTTCGTTACCGAGTACCAAATCCAATATGGCCTCCTCTCTGGTCAGACAATCTACATACTGAGTTAGAAAAGCTTCCTGGACACACTGCACAAACACCGCCCCGTCCAATCTACTTGATCTAAAGAGCTTCCAATCAATATTTGGGAAGTTGAAATCGCCCATGACTACTACCCTGTGGCTTCTGCACCTTTCCAAAATCTGTTTCCCAATTTGTTTCTCCACATCTCTGCTGCTATTGGGGGGCCTATAGTAAACACCCAACAAGTTGACTGCTCCTTTCCTATTTCTGACTTCAGCCCATACTACCTTCAAAGGCAGATCCACCTCGAACTGCCTTTCTGCAGCCGTTATACCATTTCTAATTAGCAACGCCACCCCCCTCCTTTTTTACCACCCTCCCTAATCTTACTGAAACATCTGTAACCAGGAACCTCCAACAACCATTCCTGTCCCTCTTCTATCCACATTTCCGTGATGGCCACAACATCGTAGTCCCAAGTACCAATCCACGCCTTGAGTTCACCCACCTTATTTCTGATACTCCTTGCGTTGAAGTATACACACTTGAACCCATCTCTGTATTCGCAAGTATTCCCTGTCAGAGCTACCTTCTCCACAGCCTCCTTACATTCTTGGACATCCTGAAAAACAGCTAACCTACTTGCTGGACTACAAGTCCGGATCCCAACCCCCTGCCAAATTAGTTTAAAACCCCCGAAGAGTGCTAGCAAATCTACGTCCCAGGATATTGGTGCCCTTCTGGTTCAGGTGCAACCCATCCTGCTTGTACAGGTCCCACCTTCCCCAGAATGCAGTCCAATTGTCCAAATACCTGAAGCCCTCCCTCCTACACCATCCTTGCAGCCACGTGTTTAACTGCACTCTCTCCCTATTCCTTGCCTCACTGTCACGTGGCACCGGCAACAACCCAGAGATGACGACTCTGTCCGTCCTAGCTTTTAGCTTCCAGCCTAACTCCCTGAGCTCCTGAATGACCTCCCCACCCCTCTTCCTACCTTCCTACCCAATTCTATTGTTTTTATTTCTGAAGAGCTTATAGACTACACTAAATGTCTGAGGAACAATCTGGATTATGTTTATAAGAACTACAAGTCTATTTATTGTTAATCATCATAGAGCAATCTATGTAATCATGAATTATGGTTTCATATTAATCAGTGGCAGAATCACTGATTGATTAATGTCTTCCTTGTATGGTCAGTACCTATGAAAGACTTGGAAACCATGTCAATGGAGTTGGCATGTTTATAGAGTTCATCAGGTGAATGGTACACACAGCCATGGCAGTGCAGATACTAAATTCTACTGATAAAATTGGGACAGAATTCTACACAACTCTACTTACTTTCTGGGAAGGACATGCTTTTAAGGTTCCTCTCCTTGAAATCATTTCCATCAGGCAGGTGGAATGTGCTTTATAGTTGGAAGCTACTAACAACACCATTTGGCTCGCCTAACAATCTTCCAATGAACAGTCAGCTTTCAATTCCCGATGTCCATGTGCAACTAAGGACAGAATCTAGTCTTGAGCAAGACTGGATGGGAGAAAATGGGGTAAGAGTAAACAAAACACTTGGATACTTCTTGATAAACTAATCATTTGAAACATAGCATCTAATGTTAACAGTCATTTGACATAAACCACAAACTGACGTTTTATTAAGCGCTATTTTTGACGCAGGAAAACCAGAAAAAGGAGTGTGTAATATTAAACTTTTAAATCCAAACCATTTTTTTGAAGCAAGTTTTCTTCTGCCAAACTTTTGATGGGGCAGTACTGATCAGCTGCAAGCTGTGAGAACACTTTCCACTTAACAGTCCAAGATATTGATCAACCTTAGTATGGAGTCTGGAGCAGGACTGAATCTCACTTAAAAAAGGTGTCTCTGTCTGGAACTCTTAACCCATAAAAGGAAGATAGAAATCACAGCCACTCAGTTCTGGAAACAAGTGGTTCTGAATTTGAAATGATAATAAACCATAATCACCTGTGTTTGTTAGTGTAGGGACTTCAGATATATCTGATAAAAGAACAGTTCTAAAAACAAGGAGAAACACTCAATCATCAAGTCTACCCATTCAGTAGACCTTGTACATTCTCCTCTCTTTAATTAATCTACTAAGGGACAGTAATTAATGACTGTGCTTCCAAATAAAGAGCCAATTTGAATATTGATCTAATACCACTGCTCAACTCCAATCACCGCCATTAATTTTATACAAAACAAATCTGAAAAATCTTTCTAAGAAGCACCCAGAAGACTATGTTTGAAGAGTTTCTTTCAAAACCAGTCTTCTCCCAAAGTTGCTGCCATGCTTATTGTTCAATGGTCACCAACAGGCAGCCAATCTCTCTTTTTAAGCCCTTTCCCAGCTAGTTCAAGTATTAACCTAAGCAGCCAGTGAGAGTCCTGCAATATATGCACGTTTTTTCCAGTCGAGTAACTTGACAGTAAACAACAGAAGCAGCCATGGTAGAAATTTTCACTTACGGCACCAAATCCAATTACAAAATAAGAACATCTCAATTAGACACTTCCTCTTAAATTGAAGCTGGAATTATGAGAACAGAAAAAGACAAATTGATGTGAATGACTTTCAAACTCCAGGGTTTTGGAGCTGAGAGTATAGTCATCAGTTATTTTTTCTCAAAGCGATGAGATCATGAGTGATTTGGCTTCTTTCTGATTCAATTCAAAATTAAAATGAAAGTTAGTACATAAAAACCTCTCAGAATAGCCGAACAGGGAGGAAATGCTCTCAAGGTCACTTCCTCGATACACTATTGTCTAATCTCATTACTCTTACTTCCTGGCATGGAATGAGAAGGTTTTGGGGATGTTATCATTAAAGACATGCACAAAATGTGAGGTTCTTTGTATTCAAATTACAGCTCAACTCCTAGTGAAGGTCATGACGTACCTGTCCATCCAGTTTGTGCCTCTCACTATCAGCTGCTCTACATGAAAAAGATGTTCTGATATTGGGGCATGATTCTTTCAGGAGGAAGTATCTCAGCACTACTGTTGGTTGTCCAGCCATCTTCAGATTAATCTCTTAATAAATTCTGCTCGTTATCTCTGCCACTCAAGGTGGTTGGACGTAGTGATTTTGCCTGCAAACAATATCCCTCAAAAAACTAAATTGATGGATTTTAATTAAACTTTGGACACAGTTGGGATATGACCCAAAGAAGAACGGATTTAAAAATTTCATATCCAGATCTGAACAAAAGGATTCAGTACCATTCAGAGCTAGGGTGAACTGAACTTTTACAAAAGAATATTGAGAATTGTTTTAATTAGAATGAGATGCTTGTTTTAATATGTTGAGAATTATCTTGTCACTGGAATTGGTTACAAATTTCAGAAGCTGAGCAGAATTTTCAGGGCACAATTGCCAGATAGAGAAATTAGGTAGAGAGTATTTTATAACTGAAAACTGACTAGCTGCTTCAAATACTGCACACAAGTGCTCAGGTACTGGATAGTCTCAGCGTCACCCTTTAACATACCCATTAAATATTAGTTCAGGACAGAGAGATAATACTGAAATAATTCAATACGCAGGTACTGTCGAAAAAGTGAGCAAAACCTGACACAAGAACGAACTTAATAAGAGTATAATACGATAGATTTTAAAATTTAATAACATTTCTAGTCTATAATGAGAAACAAAACACTAATTTAGAATCTCTGCAATCCATAGTTTTCAATTAAATTAAATGCAAATTCTAGAATGTTTACATGAAAACTACTTTATGTTGCACGTAGAAAATTTGCTTAAGTAATAAATTTGTCCCTTTAATATTTGTGTTAAAATTTTCACAGCATGTATAGATTAGCTGTAGAAGTTGTCAAATGTTTGTTCAAGTGCTTCATACCAAAACCATGGCACGTCACGGGGAAGGGCTCTCCCTTCCTCCTCATGTCATCCTGTCTGCTTAGCGTCCAGGGAGGAGTTTGTGCTTGGCAGGCCAAAGATAGCTGTCTCCAGCCAGGAAGTGTTTTGGAGCCAGAGTTAAATTTGGTGAAGGTGTTGCTTCTCTTCCTAGCTTGATACCTCAGTTTCCCAAAGATTCTCTGAAGGGGGTTTAAATGAATGCAATAAATCAGAAATACCTTAGCAGTCTGAACATAATGCCGTGATTCCCTACACTGCCAACATTATCAGTTGAGACAATATTGTTAACATGCAAGCTTTGGTTTATCCTTATCCCTCTGTTCCCTCCTCCCATTCTCTGCTACCACTAGCTCAGACACATTCTAAATGTAAGAAACAAGAACTGGAGTTAGTCATTTAACCGTTGTGCCTCCAAGAAGAATACAGATTAACTTCTACCAACTCCACATTCTCAGACCTGCCTCCTTGTCATAATTGTCAATTTAGCACATATATGGAGTGAAAAGTAAACAGATTCCATTTGTCTTTTATTTTGTGGACAGGGCATATCAGGGAAATGTTCTACATTGTTAGCTGGCTGCCAGTGTTTTAGTTGCAATAGTCAATAATATGTGGAGCTGGCAAAAGCACAGCAGGTCAAGCAGCATCAGAGGATCAGGAGATTCAACGTTTCAGGCAGGACCCTTCATTAGCTGTAATGGAACAGCTTGGCTAAAGACATTGCTGGTTCTCATGCAGAAATATTCAGTACTGTTGTTAGGGTGTTGTCAGGGCCTTGGTTTTTGCAATATTCAGTGTGTTCAATCAGTTATTGATATCACACAGTGAAGTAAGATGGCTTCACTTCAAAGTTAAAATACAGAAAAATGTGTAGTCATATAGTGCCTTTCACAACCTCAGGACATCATGAAGTACTTTACGAATAACTGAATTGTATCATTGTCATATTGTAGGGAATGCAGCAGCCAATTTGCAAAAAAAATCAAAGTGTCACAAACTATACAATAATCAGGTTTTATTGGTGTTAGTTGACAAATGAAATTTGCCATGTCACCAGGGAAAACAGGTCTACACCTCTTCGAAACAGTTTCATGGGACCTTTTCAGCTTATTCGAAAATGGCAGTTGAGACTTCAGTTTAACACCTCATTCAAAATATAGCATTGTCAACCCATTGCAGCACTTCTGAGGAATGTCACAAAGCAGTCAAAGAGGCTACTTAACTCATCAAACCTGCTCTCCCCGTAATCACAATCACGTGAACTCTGGACATTGCTTTCTTCCCTTGACCTTTGTTAAACTATTACAATTTCTGAACAAAACAAACCTTGCAATCTGCCCAAACACTGTAGAGGTCTGTATAGCATTGGAACTACATTATACATTTCTTCACAAATACTAAATGGGAAACCTTCTAAAGGGATAGAAGATTAGGAGGAAAGTTTGGTTAAATGGCAACAGTGAACTTGATGAGTTAGGAAAAGAAGAGAGATTGTACATTAAAAAATGTGTTTTGACCAGCTCCTTGATGCTGGCACATTCTCAGAACATATCAAAATGATTGCATGCGATGATGAGTCTGAAGCAATTGCCCAGGCTTTTGCCTCTTGCTGCACATGCTGAAGTAAATCCATTTCCTTAGTGATGATCCACAAAATGCAAATTTTAAATGTGTCTCTCATGGTTACTGATGAAGTATGTTAATAAGTCCTGTAATATTAGAACTCAACCTCAGCTCATTCCTGGACATTACAATCAAGATCAACATCAAAATTCGGCCTTACTGGCCTTAATCATGACACATTTTTTCACAAGGTGGTACAAACGAGATTTTTCTATTTGCTAAATAGGAAGGAGTTTTAAAAATAACTTCTGTGATCAAAGAAGAATTCCAGTGGTTGAGTCAGAATGAGAATATAACTGAATTCTTCAGCTTCTAAAGCAACAGAAATCAAAAGTGAGCCCTGCAGTTGCTTCCAGCCACTCCAAAGCTTTTTTCCACACACAAGCTAAACTAAACTATAGGGGAAGTAGACAAACATTTGCTGATTCAGGCCAACATTAAAATGTTCCCAGTTTGCAAAGATCAGGTACAAACCATCTAACTAACAAAGAATCAGCTTGCACTTTCTTTGGTAGTTAGTTCCAATGTTCAGCATTCATTGTTAAAACTTTATCTAGACAAAACACAGGCACAGGGTCACAGATATTTCACTGAACATCAGTACTGAATTTGACAAACACTTCATGCATATTAGAAATCTTAAGTTGCACAATCGCCTTCACATTTTTGTCAGATGCTGTAATCATCTGGACTGCACTCACATTGAAACATTTGATCTTACGCATTTCAGACTGACATCACTAGGGAATTAGCCAGACAACAACTCACGATACTGTTCACTATTGTGGGAGGACATCCTTACTGGGGCGGGTATGACCAGTACCAGAAATTGCTACCATGGTGTGTGCATAAAGTGATTCATAGAATGAAGGAAGTCACATGGGACTAACTAATCTTTCCCACAGAAGAACAAATGGACCCACATTTGCTCAACCCTTGCCAATTTGGTAGACTTTTGTGCTGAAAAGTGATTAACACTATGGAAACATTCAATATAAGTAACAGTATACAGCGGCAATTTGAATTAAAGTTCTATTTTTAAAATAAATTTATCCTCAGAACCTCACATAGCACTTCACAGCCACTGAATTACTTTTGAACTGCAGCCACTTACAAAGGTAAACATAATCAAATAAATGAGTGTGCACTGCATGCATAAATGAGTTTACATCAGGAATAAAAACAAAGCATGTAAGGAGGAAGTGATAATTTGGCTCTTCAAGTCTACTCTGCCATTCCAGTAGATCATGGCTTGTCTTCTACCTCAAGCCTACGTTCCCACATTACCCTTGTGTGTCTGGTTTAGACATACTCAATGACCAATAATCTATGGTTCTCTAGGGTGGAGAAATGCAAAGGGTCACAATCTTTCGAGTGAAGAGATTTCCTCTCAGCATATTTCTGAAGAATCAATCCTTTATTTTGACTTGATATTCTAGATTCCTCAGGTAGGGGAAACAATTTCTTGGCATCTGCCCTATTAAACTCCTTAAGAATTTTACATTTCAAATAAATCACTGCCCATTTTTTTCCAAATCCCAAGTATAATCGACTCAATACTTCCTGATAGGATATTCCCCTTAGGCCAGAAACCAGTCTAGTTAAACTTAGTTGCACTGTTTCTAGAGCAACTGAGTCTGCTTTTCAGGTGATTAGATTCCCCACAGTGTGGAAACAGGCTCTTTGGCCCAACAAGTCCACACCAACTCTCCGAACAGTAACCCACCCAGACCCATTTCCCTCTGACTAATGCACCTAACAGGATGGGCAATCTAGCATGATCAATTCACCTGACCTGCATGTCTTTGGACTGTGGGAGGAAACCGCAGCACCTGGAGGAAACCCACGCAGATACAGGGAGATTGTGCAAACTCCACACAGACAGTTACCAGAGGCTGGAATTGAACCTGGGTCCCTGGTGCTGTGAAGCTGCAATGCTAACCATTGAGCCACCGTGCTGCCCAGAAGGGGGACAGAAACTGCACAAAGTACTCCAGGTATGGCCTCACTGATGTCTTTGAGAATTGTCGAAGACATTTTTTGTACACTTGTATCCACTGACTTAGTGACCTTAGCTGATATGCTATTTCCCACTACAAACTGCAGTCTCCGCCTGCACATGAACTGTTATTAAAGTACAGAATAAATGCAACTATTTCAGTCCTTCATTCAAAAATTTTTTTTTTAAAATTTACTCAACTCCTGCTGATTCGATAGGTTTTCTGGTCCTGGAAGATTATTAATTCATATTATTCTAACATTCAATGTAAAGTCACCACTAAGTGGAAGTTGTACCATGTGTAAAACTTAACACCACCATTTGGTACTCCACCTTTCCACTCACCCAGCCTGCCTTTAATGCACTGTAGCCTCTTTGCAGCTTCTTTACCACTTACTCTTCCACCTAACTTAGAGTCATTCAGCATGGAACTTTGTGTCATTAACAAAATGGATACATTTCACTCAGTCCGAGAGAAGTCATTGATATAGATTCTAAAAGTACTGAACCATGTGATATTATTAGTCTCAACCAGCCAATCTTAAAACATTACATTTATTCCCATGACGCTTTCTGTCCATTAATCTTCCTCATTTTTAAAAAATAGCAGAATTAAGTTTATCATCTTCTAATCACTGGAAACTATTCTAGAATCCCAGGAACTCTGGAAGTCAAAACAAATCCACCCTACTATCTCTCCAGCTATACCTTTCAAAACCCTAGGTCTCCTTGTCCAAAAATTACCATTATTTAATCCCATTTATGGCCCATCCTTAATTGCCCTTGAACTTACTGACTTGTTTGGTCATTGCAGCTTGTTGAGATATTGATCCTGCAAAGTCTCTAGAGAAGCAGGGCAATTTGTACAACAATCTCCCGATTTCCATGTTTAAATGCACATTTGTGGTCACTGCAAGTTGCTGTGCAATTTAAAGTTCAATGGCAAGTGCTGACGACTGACGTCATTAATTTGGATCACAAGTCCAGGTGCTGTGTCCCATTATTTTTGACAGATGCTGTAGGGAAAAATCAAGAAATGACTTATCTGTTGATAAAGTAAAATAGGGTTTTTTGGATGTTGGGAACTTGTGGGCACAGTAGCTCAATGGTAAGCACTGCTGTCTCAGTGCTAAGGCCCCAGGTTCAATTCCAGACATGGGTGACTGCTTGTGTGGAATTTGGGTGTTGTCCCAGTGTCTTCAAGGGTTTCCTCCCACAGTCCAAAGATATGCAAGTCAGGTAGATTGGCCATGCTAAAATTGACTGTACTGCCCGGGGATGCGTAGGTTAGGTGGATTAGCCACGGTAAACATGAGGTTACAGTGATAGGTTGGGGGCTGAGTCTGTATGGGGTCCTCTTCAGAGATTTGGTGTGGACTCAATGGGCTGCTTTTCGCACTGTAGGATTTCTATAATTCTAGGCATTAATGATAACAGCATTCAAGTAACTCTCCAAACTCCAATTTATTGCACATTGGTTCTGAAAAGAGAAAAGATGTGAAGTGCTATAGAAGAACAAAGAATTTTGGCACTTTTTTTCTGAAAGAAAGTGCAAGAGCAGTGTGTGTGTGAGACAGCAAGAGCAAGGATTGAAATCTAAAAATGGAATTCTTACTGCATTACAATACCATTGCTCGAATATTCTAGATTTTGAGAATTTATTAAGTTCTGTTGTGAGGGTGCCATTTTGGCCTGTCTCCCATCTTCCAACATCCAGAAACTCAAATTCATCCAAAACTCTATTTGTATCTTAATTTGCACAAAGTCCTGTCCACCCAGTACTCCTGGGCTCGCTGATCTTTATCACCTCTCTGTCCGGCCATGTCATGGTTTTATAATTCCTGCTCCCGTTTTCAAATCCCTTCATGATAATGCAACTTTCTGCAATCTTACCACCCTCTGATATCTCTGCACTTCTCCAGTTCCTGGCATCTGCAGCATCTTTGCTTTCAAATATTTCATCATTGATGCCTGTCATTTCAGTGGCTTTCGCCCGACATTCTGAAATTCTAAACCTTTGCTCTTTTTCCTATTTCTCTTCCCTGCTTGTGGGAGAGTGATGGCCTAGTAGTGTTATTGCTGGACAATTAATCCACAGATTCAGGTAATATTGTGGGCATCCAGGCTCAAATCTCCAACAGGGCAGATTCGATTAGATTAGATTAGATGAGTTTCCCTACAGTGTGGAAACAGGCCCTTTGGCCCAACAAGTCCCCACTGACCCTCCGAGGAGCAACCCACCCAGACCCATTTCCCTTTGACTAATGCACCTAACACTATGGGCGGAATTGGAATTCAATAAAAAAAAATCTGGAAACAAAAAAGTGTCACGACGACCATTAAACCATTTGCTGATTTTCCGAAAGAGCCATCTGGATCAGTAATGTCCTTTAGGGATGGAAACTGTCATCGTTACATGGTCTGGTTGACATGTGACTCTAACAATGTGATTAACTCTTAACTCCCCTCTGGGCAATTAGGGATGCGAGATAAATGCTGGCCTGCGATACTCCCATCCTGTGAATGGATTAAAATAAAAACAAACACCGTAAATGACCCCCATTTGCTATAATCCCCTAATGCACCTTGATATCAAATTCTGAACATTTCTTCAGTCTAACTCTTGCCCCCTCTACCTGGGATTGCTCCATTGTGTCATCTGAGGCAGAGACATCATTAGAAGCACCATGGGACTTTCTAACTATATTTAAGGCATTATATAAATCCTCATTTTTTAAAAAATTCAAAATACAGAGGATTATGTGTTCTAAGGTTCAGTGAAATGTCAATTCTGTTGACTTTTGCAACTGTAGAAACGCATGTGGGAGCACATCATATAAACACAAGGCCAGTGTTCGCTAAATCTTTTCTTAGTAAAACCTAAATTGTGCAGTTACGTTCAGTTCAAATCTCAATTTCAGTTTGTATTTGATTTTGACATTGCAACATAACCAAACTGCTGAGAGTCGACAGGAGTGGAAAGTTGATCCCAAAAGGGCAAACGTTTGATGGACTGTGAAATTGTTGATCCTGGCTGTCAGTCTTTCAAATTGTATCTAGGACGGGCAGAATTCAGTTTGAGGAAATGATTTGTAGTACCTGGACTGCAAGCATGACTAGTTCTCCAAATAAATATTGCCTCTGTTCCTATGAAGGGATTTGGGATAGACCGAGTAAGAAACTATTCAACACTTATTCTTACATTAACCCACTCCTTTGAGCAATCTGACAAGCTGCTGGAAATGCAACCTTTAAAAAGCTATCACATGTTTCAATGTGGATGTCTGCCTTAGTTTTGGGACTGACTGTGCCAAAACACACTGACATTATGTCCATAATTCTTAACTTTCAAAAGAAACCAGCTGTCACAAAAAGGCCTTTGGGAATGTTTGAATCAAATTTGTAAAATGCCAATTTCTTACCATCCAAATTTGTCATCAACATTTCCAAATGTAACCTTAAGTACTAGACTGTCTAATTCTGTGAGATTGCCCAGAAATACAGGACCCGGTGAGAGAGAGAGTTGCGTTGTTACTCAATCTCTCACTGAGCAGATCAACCAATCCATTGTCTCACTGAGCAGATCACGGATCAATCAATTCTCTCACTGAGCAGATCACGGATCAATTAATTCTCTCATTGAGCAGATCAACAGATCAGACAAGTACGAAAAGGGTTGGCACTAAATTTAACAGGAGAATGTTTGAAGGGTACCTCAGAGACCACAGCTGATGGCATGCTTGATAGAATGTGAAAGAAATTTGAGCTGATCCAATTAGGTAGGATACTAACTTGACACAAAACAAATTGTGCTGGTGGATTGGGAGACTGCATTAAAACATAGGACAAACTAACTATGGCAAGTATTTCAAGAAATAATGTATAATTTGCAGCAAATATACCTATCTTTAAGGCACAAAAGAGCCACAAGAAAATGTCCAAACGGGTCTAAACAGGAGTTGAAGTAAATATCCATTCAAAAGAAAAGGCTTAAAACATTGAGAATAAAACTCCTGAGGATTGAGAGGATTTTAGGTTTTAGTAAAGGATGACGAAGTAATTGATGTGTAAAAAGAAAATGAGAATAAGTTGCCAAAGAACACACAAACAATTAATAAATGTTTCTATAGCTGGAAAAGATAAATCCAGGTGCCATATCTCAAAAGATTTTTTTTAAAAATAGAGACTACACAATGAAACATTTCAAACAGTGTGAAGATATAGCACTTATTGGGTATTGATTTACCGAAGTGCCTGAAAAGTAGCACCTGTCCATTTCACCGAGAGTCACAAATCTTTCTGAGAATCAGTAAACTAACTCACGAATGTTAGCTTTTACAAAAGTATATCGTATAATTCCTTTGGTGTTAATTGTAGTTGGAGATTTAAAAAGTAGCAATTCATAAAATTTTCTCTTCCCTCATCTGTTATCTTCCCAGTAACCCCATTTCTTTTCTGCTGTTTACTTTGTACTGTAGATGCTTTGATCCTGAGTTAATTATAATTTACAGTTTCTGCTTCAGATTACAAGTGGCTCAGTCTGATTTTCTTCAATTCTTTGGTTAAAGTAGTAACTATTGTTGCCCGGTTTTCACCAGCTCTGGATTTCATTGAGGGCGCCAGATTGATATGAACCGGGGGGGCGTTCAAAGACCTATGTGGAAGGGCTGCCTGTCTGATCACCTCGGTTTCTGAATGAAACTTCTTGCTGAGTTCAGGGTAGTATAATCTTGTTCTTCTGCAACAGTGATTAAAGAACATCTTAGTGTTGCATTTGATGAGACTCCAAAGATAACCAGTTACTTTGATCGTACATGCCAGAACATCAGAATAGCAACTGACTTCTGAACAGACAGTGTTTTATCCTCTTGCTATTAAGAACTTATTGACCAACTTGTAGAAAGCCAATATTTGCAGAGAAGTCTGTTTTTCCCCTTTGCCTGAAGAGAGAAGATGTGTGCGCGTGTTTTGGATATGTTTAGAAAGACAAATATTTATACCTTTATGTTATTTACTGTCTAAGTTAACCAATTACACCATCCTCATTGAAGAAATTTTGTTTAGATAATAAAACAAGAATTGTATTTATTAAAAACAACTAGTTTATAGATCAGCTTGTTAAAATTGGATATAGATACCTGACCATCCCAATAACTGGAAAAATGATTTTTATTTCATACTGTGGCCTGTGGAGTAATGGGACTAGAACAATTATGCAGTCCTTCAGCCTTGGTCATTAGAGGATTAAAATCTGCAGGAAAGTGGAACGAACATTGGACACTGCTTGATCAGCACTAGCAACAAAAACTAGGCCAACAATCTGATCAGAGAGGGGAGAAAAAGGACAATACTGATTTTCAATAATAGTGACTGATAGCCTATGCCAGCTCTTCAGGAACAGATCCAATTTGTCCCATCCCTCTGCTCTTTGCCCACTATTTTGCAAATTCTTCCCCACTCAACTAATTATCCCATTCTCTTGAAAGTTATTATGGAATCGATTTGTCCACCCTTTCAGACAGCACATACATAACTGGATTTGGTTCTTTTGCCAAGTACACTAATAAGTATACCTTCACTGGCTCTCCAACAGAATCATTATATCTTACAAAAACACTTGGTGACAAGCAGGTTCTGTGGTTTCAATCTGCACGACTGCCCAGGTTCTGTCATTACTGTACAGCCTAAAGTAGTTCAGGCCTATTGGATATTCATTGCCATAGGTAGAACAAATGTCAAGAGTCAAGAAGAGGAATCAAACATGCAACATCAATAAAAATAGGTTAAGTATAGCCAAAATGAAGGAGAACATTTTTGCAAATAAATTCTGACCATTTACCTCTGGTGTGCAATGATGTGGCTCAATACTCCATTATGAATGCCTCACATTGAGGACCAAGGTAACCCAGTTCTGCTTGTTGTTACAGTGAGGGCCAAAAGTGCAAGATACAGATCTTCACCAGCTAATAAGAGTGTTTGTCTCAGTCTTAGTAAAGAATGATAATGATCAGATCACACTGCTGATTATACCTTCTGTTCACAAAACTAAGCTTTCCATTTACACTAATTTCAATTAATACCTCGGGCTGAAGAAGGTACTTCAAAACCAAATGAAATGCAATCTTTCAAAATGCGTTTGAGAGAGCGTTAGGATTAAATTACAATTCCAGATCCAATTGGAACTTGAGCATTTAAGACAATAAGAAATAGGAATATGAATAGAGAGAAAGTGAGGGCTGCAGATGCTGGAGATCAGAGCTGAAAATGTGTTGCTGGAAAAGCGCAGCAGGTCAAGCAGCATCCAAGGAACAGGAGAATCGACGTTTCGGGCATAAGCCCTTCTTCAGGAAGGGCTGGGGCTATCCTGAAGAAGGGCTTATGCCCGAAACGTCGATTCTCCTGTTTCTTGGATGCTACCTGACCTGCTGCGCTTTTCCAGCAACACATTTTCAGCATAGGAATATGAATAGCCCACTCCACTATTCAATAGGATTATGCAGGATCAACATTCCTTATGTCCACTTTCCTGTTTTCCTTGTAACCCCTTGATTTCCCCATGGATCAAGAATCTATCTCAGCTTTAAGTATACACAAGGATCCTGCCCCCACACCTCACTGTGGTAAGGAGTTCCAAAAGATTCTCTCAACCCTCAGTGAAGAAATTCTGAAGAAGTGTTTGGTATGCTTTCCTTTATAAGTCAGAGCATTGAGTATTGGAGTTGGGAACTGAAAATGTGTTGCTGGAAAAGTGCAGCAGGTCAGGCAGCATCCAAGGAGCAGGAGAATCGACGTTTCGGGTATGAGCCCTTCTTCAGGAATGAGTTGGGAAGTTATGTTGCGGCTGTACAGGACATTGGTGAGGCTACTTTTGGAATAGTGTGTGCAATTCTGGTCTCCTTCCTACAGGAAGGATGTTGTGAAATTTGAAAAGGTTCAGAAAAGATTTACAAGGATGTTGCCAGGGTTGGAGGGTTTGAGCTTTTGGGAAAGGCTGAATAGGCTGGGGCTGTTTTCCCTGGCGCATTGGAGGCTGAGGAGTGACCTTATACAGGTTTATAAAATCATGAGGGACACAGACAGAGTAAATAGACATGGTCTTTTTCCTGGGGTTGGAGAGTCTAGAACTAGATGGCACAGGTTTAGGTCGAGAGGGGAAAGATATAAAAGGGACCTAAGGGGCAACTTTTTCACATAGAGAGTGGTGCGTGTATGGAATGCCAGAGAAAGTGGTGGAGGCTGGTACAATTACAACATTTAAAAGGCATCTGGATGGGTATATGAATAAAAGGGTTGAGAAGGATATGAGCCAAATGCTGGCAAATGGGACTAGATTTATTTAAGATATCTGGTCGGCATTGATGAGCTGGGCTGAACGGCCTATTTCCATGCTGTACAACTCTACCTCAGACTTACATTGACACCCCTTTATTCTGAGACTGTGCCCTAAGGTCCTGGACTCTCCAATGAGGGATAACATGCTCTCAGCATTTACCCTTAAAGAATCCAATGTGTTTCAATGATAATACCTCTTACTCTTCTAAACACCAGTGAGTAGAGTCCCAACCTGTTTAATCTTTGCTCAGAAGACAATCCTTCCATACCAGGGATCTTCCTAGCCAATCTGCTCTGAACTGCCTCTAATAAAATGATATATCGCCTTAAATAAGGGGAAGATAAAAGGTAGGGAGGAGGGACTTGGGGGAGGGGCGTTGGGAATGCGATAGGTGGAAGGAGGTTAAGGTGAGGGTGATAGGCCGGAGAGGGGGTGGGGGCGGAGAGGTTGGGAAGAAGATTGCAGGTCAAGAAGGCGGTGCTAAGTCTGAGGGTTGGGACTGAGAAAAGGTGGGGGGAGGGGAAAATGAGGAAGCTGGAGAAATCCACATTAACACCCCTTAGGGTGTTAGATAGGGTTGACAGTGTGAACCTTTTCCCGCGTATGGAGTCGGGTTTAACAAGGGGGCATAGCTTTAAATTAAGGGGGGGTAGATATAGGACTGAAGTTAGGGGTAGGTTCTTCACTCAGCGAGTCGTAAGTTCATGGAATGCCCTGCCAGCAGCAGTGGTGGACTCTCCCTCTTTATGGGCATTTAAGCGGGCATTGGATAGGTATATGGAGGATAGTGGGTTAGTATAGGTTAGGTGGGCTTGGATCGGCGCAACATCGAGGGCCAAAGGGCCTGTACTGCGCTGTATTCTTCTATGTTCTATGTTCTAATCCCCTGTGGCTGGAGGGTTCCTAGGTGGAAAGTCCCTCCTCCCTACCTTTTATCTTAGCCTGCTTGGCACACCCTCCTCATTCCTGAAGAAGGGCTTATGTCTGAAATGTCGTTTCTCCTTCTCCTTGGATGCTGCCTGACCTGCTGCGCTTTTCCAGCAACACATTTTTCTGATCTCCAGTATCTGCAGTCCTCACTTTCTCCTACTTAAATAAGGGGACCAAAAACTGCACACAGTATTGCAAATGTGGTCTCACCAGCACCTTGTACACTTAGTTTTAACTTGTACTTGCTCCAGTTTAAATTGTGGCTCTCCTTTATGACGCAATGTCCAAATTTAAATTACATTAAGCAGTTCTGGTCATAGAAGTAAGGAAGTCTGGGATTTAGGTGCTTAGATAATATAAATTGAAATAAAAACCACATAATGCTGTGATTAACACTGCTTTGATGAGGAATGGTTGAGAGACTAATTGTTGCAAGCTTTTTAATTTATTTCTGCCTGTGTTGAGACTGATAAATGAAAAAGGCCTTTGTTTATACTGTATTAAAATGGATGGTAATTCTGCTAGAACCACAGCTCATGGGCTCAACTACGTGATTACTTCTCAAAGTAGAGGTCACACTTTTTATTAATTTTCTATTCAACAGTTAGTTTGGCACTCAACCTAGAGCCTCTAACTTGGCTGTGGAAGATATGCAGGTTATACCTGCGTGCATTGTTTGGATCAGAGAAGGAGAATATAGGATGTAGAAATTATACACCATTACCATTTTGTAGAGTTGTTTTCTGTTAGCAACTCAAAAAGGAGACAAATGCTTTTAGACACTAAGAACTTACTCTAGGCATCGATTCAGAATTAAGGAAGTGCTGCAATGTCAGAAATAAGGCCTTTCATACTAAAATGAAAGTACATCTGCCTTTTTAGGTGAAAATCAAAAAATAAGATTGTGGCACCATGTGAAGAAGAGGATTTCACTCTAGGTACACAACCAACATTATAACGAACTGGTTATTGGATGTTAATGGGAGTTGCTGCATGTTGACTGGCTACTGCATTCACAAAATAACATGAAATGTAAAAATTTATAATTGATGCAAATTTTTTGTTGTCTCTTTTTCCTTATAATGAAGAGCAGCAAGAAGTGCATTGACTGCGGTGGTCCATGAAAGCAACTCACCACCAACATCTCCAGGGCAATTAGGGATATTCTCTAAATGTCGGTTTAGCCAGAAATGCTCATGTACCGTGAAGAAATAAAGAAAAAAGAATCAGTTGATCATAGCTTCATCGCTGAGTCACCAGGTTCTGGTTTCAAACCCTATTTCAAGACTTCAGCACAAAAATCAAATACTACAGTACTGAGGGAACACTGCAGTGCATGAGGTGCCATCTTTTGGATGAGACATTAAAAAAAAAGGTTACGTCGGTCTGCTCAGGCGAATGTAAAAGATCCTTTCTCACTACGTCAAAGAGGAGCACGGATACTATCTCGGATGTCCTAGTCAATAATAGTTATCCTCCTTTCAACATCACAAGCAACTGTTAATCTATCATTATCAGGTTGCTTTTTGTGGGAGCTTGCTGTGCACAAATTGTGGTGATGCATTTTGACATGAAATGCATGATTATGTTTCAATAGTATTTAATTAGTCGTACAGTGCTCAGACATCTGATGGCCGAGAAAATGCTAAGTAAACAAACATCTTTCTTTTGATAGTAAATACCTGGTTTGATAATTATAATGGGGATTAGCTGGCTTGAGCTACAATCAATCATTGTCGCATCTGCAATTTAGGAACACACCTTTAAAACCATTTTCCATTAAACTGATTTATCAGTTTCTGCCTAATGACGGGCTAGAATCTCTTTTTCCATAAGCAACAGTTTTGTGTTTTTTCAACCAAATGGTTTTGGCTAAATAAAAATCCACAATTATCCAGAGATGTGAATGTGAACTAATGGACTTAGAAATGCAGCATATGGCTTGTGTCTGAACTCATCTTCTTAATACATTATTTTCAGACGTTAAGATCTACAGACTGCTGACTAACTTACTTTAATTCCCTAATACCTTGTTTACCAGCAGCAGTCCAAGGGCCAATCATGTCTGATTAAATATGACAGCGGTTCAGAGTCAAAACCAGACCCTGGGTTTATCGGCTACTTGCAAAGTGCTGAGAGCATAGGATATCACCATTCAACAAAAAGCACAAGAGCAGTACAAAAAAGAGAAGTTGGGAGATGACAAAATAAAATTTCACTGAAAAACTATAAGTGGGAACAAACATTTAAAAACATCCAACTTCACACCGGTTACTTTACAATGAATTGGTACCCCTCTGCTCCCCAATGATAGGAACTTGCTCACTCCCTTATCTAAAAACCTCAAAATCATTTGAATGCTGTAAGATCTTTTGGCACTCTGAACACTCCAGCACATTGTTCTCTGCCTTTGGAGAAAAAGGCAGAAAACTGAAACTAAGTTTGTTGCCATTTGAGAGATGGGAGCAGCAAAGTGCATTTGTCATCACTGTGAAATACATCTTATGCCAATGACACAAATGGCATTTTAAAACGAACACCCGAAATCATTTCAAGGAGATTAAGAGAGATTTCAAGAATATGCAATAATAGAGTTTTAATGCACTCGTGCTATTAATATACTGTACTCCCTCATATTGCAATATCACACCAAATCAGAATGCTTCAGTGAACATGAAACCACAATAAAGTCATACTGAAAGCTACTAATTTAGGTATCAACTAAGTGCAGGGAGCAGTTAGGGCTGCAATAATTAAAATGTGAACACTACCATTGAATAATTAACTGCACAGACTCTTACACAAGTTCAGGCAAAGCACATTTATCAAAACTAACACTTCAAACAACTTTGCCAGAACTTCTCAAACAGTCCACAAAAAACAAACAATCTGGAACTTTTTTTCATTTTAATAAAAATATCAAAAATTAAAAGAATGACTTTCTGCATTTCAATAACTTTTATAACTACAGCTATACTAAAATGCTTCCATAAACTTAACAGGCCGATTACAGAGCTTGAAAATAAACTTGATACCTGGGCCTAGCCGAGTTAATGAATTACAGGAAGGGGTGCATTGGTATGATATAACTCTCCCAGTGTGATGTACCACCTCTGGATCATCTAGGAACTCTGCCCAAGTGTCACTCCACAGCCTCTGTCACCATATCTGCACATGCCTGACCCCCATCTCCACCCAGCCCTCTTCCCCTTCTGTAGATCCAAGTATATATTCTGACTGTTCAAACCAGACATTTAAAACCATGGACTGTGAACAAATGTCTTGCTAATAACCCCTATTGTGAATAATGCCAAATAATGCAGTGCTGGGAGCAGTCTTCACTCATAGACTCCTCACTACAGTAATTCCACACTTTCAGGCGGTTGCAAGTCAAGAACAGTGCATCAATAGGATGTTTGGACCTTAATGCCGGCTCCAGTATTGAATAAGATCATGTCTGTGGTCTCACTTCCACATTCCTGTCTGGACGTCTCATTCTTCTAGCCTCCAATGGGTACACACTTGTTCAGCTTTTCTTTGTGATAACCCTGCCATCCCAGGAATGGGAGAAAGTGAGGACTGCAGATGATGGAGATCCGAGCTTAAAAATGTGTTGCTGGAAAGGCGCAGCAGGTCAGGCAGCATCCAAGGAGCAGGAGAATCGACGTTTCGGGCATGAGCCTGAAGAAGGGCTCATGCCCAAAATGTCGATTCTCCTTCTCCTTGGATGCTGCCTGACCTGTTGCGCTTTTCCAGCAACACATTTTTAATCCCAGGAATGGGTCAAGCAAGCTTTCTTTAAACATTAGTTCTAAAACAATTAGACCTTTTTTGTTTTGCGAAAAAGGAGACCAAAGCTGTTCACAGTATTTGAGATGTGATCTCACCAACACCCTGTATAACTGCAGTAAAACGTCCCTATTTTTATATTTCATTCTCCTTACAATTAACTAAACTCAACTTGCCATCCCAATCATGTGCTGGAGTTGCAAATTACTGCATGTAGCAGGACACCCATTCCCCTCTATACCACCCAGTCTTGCAATCTGTCACCATTTAAATAGCATACTGGTTTTCTATTTACACATGCAACCATTTAACTGCCCAAATCTCTGAGCCTATATTAAATCATATCTCTTTGCAGACTCTCTCCTTCCCCTTGACACCTTACTTTCTGACCATCTTGGTGCCACCATTAAAATTTAGACTCCATACATTGCCATCCTCCTCATCCAATTCATTGATATGGAAAGCAATTAGTTGAGACTCCAGCACTGATCCAGCTTGCCAACTCAAGTACAGTAAAAGAACACTTAACCCCTAATCTCTGTTTCTTGTCAGCTATACAATCCTTTAAATCCACGTTACCAAGTTACCTTCAACACCATGTGTCCTTAGATGCAGCAACCTTCAATGTGGCATCTTACCAAATATGCCTTTTGAAAATTTAAGTTCTTCACATCACCCAGCTCCCCTCTGTCTACTATGATCTTTGCCTGACAAAAAAACTTCTAAACAAATTCATTAAATACGATTTCCCCTTTACAAAGCTATGTTGGCTCTACCTGATCAAACCATGATTTTCTAAGTACTGTATCCTGCTGTAAGCTCCTTGATAATGGAAAAATATAGTGCCCAAACAGGAGTGTTTTTAATATGTTTTTGACAAAGTGAAAATGAACTACTTATTTATGAAGTTCCTTCACCAAACATTGAACTGAAGCTCTATCCACAGAAATAATCATAAATGGTCTGATCTAAGCATATTTAGAAAGCCCATTTGAAGAAGCCATTGTGCCTTGCAGCGTTAACTCACGCTCATTTCCATAATGGTAGTTTAATGCTTTCTTGTTTGTACATACTGCTCTGGAATAATGATTAAGTACATGAAGCAAACAATTAAACAACTGGTTCAGTTTGAGTACCCACAATTCCTCAGTTAATACTCTGCCCTACATTCTCAAGGGCAATAAATGCTGGCCAGCCGGCAATGACCATGTCCCGTGAGTAAATAAAAAGAAGTCTAATATGAACCACCAGTGGAGTGAGGGAAGGAGCAGAAGTATATCAAATACAGGCATATAATACAAAAACAAATTACTACAGATACTGAAAATATTAAATAAAAACAGGTAGGCTAGAAATATTCTGCAGGACAGGTAGCTTCTGTGGAGAGAGAAATCAAATTAAATACCTCAGGTCATTGACCCTATATCAGAAGATGAACCAATCTCACAAAAGAAACAGAACATAAGTTCATACGATATAGGAGCAGAATTAGACCATTGGCCCATTGAGTCTGCTCCAACATTCGATCATGGCTGATATGCTCCTGACCCTCATTTTCCTGCCTTTTCTCTATATCCCTTCAACCCATTACCAATTAGAAATGTCTGACTCCTCCTCAAATTTATTCACTCTCCCAGCATCCACTGCACTTTGGGATAGCAAATTCCACAGATTCACAACCCATAGGGAGAATTGGTTTCCCCTCAACTCTGTTTTGAATTTGCTACCTCTTATCCTAAGACTATGACCTCTCGTCCTAGAATGCCCCACAAGAGTAAACATGCAGTCTATGTCTATTTTATCCACACATTTCCTCAACTCGAATACCTCAATTTGATCTCCCCTCGTTCTTCTAAACTCCAGAGCATAGGCTTAAACTGTTCAATCTCTCTTCATACGACAAATCCCTCATCACTCAACGCAATTTTGATGATTGTAGTTAACTATCTAGCAGTATATACGGGCAAATATACCCAGATTAAAGAGGCATTAAGAAATCTAAACACTGGATTTCATTGATTGGACTCATAGCTAAACGAAAAGGAAATCAGTTTTACAACATAGGATTAAACGACAGGATGAGCAGACTGGAAACACCGAAGTGACAGCCATCTGCCTGTATGAGGCCGTCACAGTTAGCTGTGCTTCAGATATTTTCTAAGCAACCTGTTCAGAGATGTTATTACACACCTTTGGGACAGGTGGGAACTGAACCTGGGTCTCCTGTCCAGGGGTAGGGACTTAACACTGTACCTCAAGAGCCCTTATTAGCTGTGCTTTAGACTAAGTAATTCAATTATAATGACTTGAAAAGCATCAGTGAAATATAAAACTGAAGGCAGACCTCTTTTAATACCTTATATTGTCCAAACAGGATTTGAGATTAGGGAATCAGGGACAACTTCAAGATATTATTAAATGCTCTTCAAACAAAAAAAAAATCCATGCCCATTTTGTAAAATATCTCATTAAAGTTATAGACATTACATCTGAAAACATGCTATCAATGGTTTGGTTAATCTCAAAATGAATTTTGAACTTTAAAAAACAACTAAGTATGCACCAAAAGCAATGTTTGGGACCCTGGACAATGAGATAAGGACCCACAGTCCGCACTAGACTCAATTAGAGAGAACCAATTGGTTATGTACAGCTTGAGGGTGACCACTCCCCAAGCATGGGCTAAGATGCGTAGGCAGACCTCCTTGATCTACCCAAGTGAGTATGAGGATTGAAGGACTGTGAGGGAGAAGCAGGTAAAAACGTGATGCACTGATTTATATGACGTTGAGGTGCTGGTGTTGGACTGACGTGGACAAAGTCAGAAGTCACATGACACCAGGTTATCGTCCAACAGGTTTATTTGAAATCAGAAGCTTTCGAAGTGCTGATTCTTCAATCTTCATCTGATGAAGGAGCAGCGCTATGAAAGCTTGTGATTTCAAATAAACCTATTGGACTGTAATCTGGCGTTGTGTGACTTCTGACACTGATTTATATGTACTACTTTTTAATTAGTATACCACACCCAGTGCAATCTCATCTGCACTGGGGACAGAAAAGGCAAGCGCTGGTGACCACTTTGCGGAACACCGCCATTCAATCCCAAGCTTGATTCTGATCTTCTGGTGTCCTAGGCCTGCTGCAGCATTCCAGGGAAACCCAATGAAAGCTGGAATAGCAGCACATTTTCCAATAATGCCTTATTTATAGTCTCTGGATTCAACATCAAGTTCAACTGCTTTAGTCCAATCCTCTAATTATTAATCGACCACCACTGCCCCCTCCTGTGCCTGGTTCACATTATTTTGCTGCTCGTCAAAGCTGATTTACATTTTGCTATTACCAGTCCTCTAGATCAATGCGATGTCACTTTCTACAACCATTACCCATCCCTTCATCGTTTGATGTGCAACACTGCAGATCTCCAATCTCCCTCACGTTCTAACTTTTTCATTACCGTTTCTTTTGTTCAAACTGTGCCTCCGCATCTTTTTCAACAGTGTGAAAAAAAATCATTTCTCCATTTCCTCTTCAGTTCCAATAAGATTCTTCTTCAGAACTGAAACATTAACTTTGTTTCGCAGGTGGGGATTCTCCAGCACGTTTATCTTATCGCCTCTGCACACCACACTTCAGGACAGATTGTGAAAAAATTAGACAGGGTGCCAAGAAGACGCTGAAGAAGGATTCCAAGGATGAGGAACTTGAGTTATGTGGGTATGTTGAAGAAATTGTGGCTGTTCTCTTGATAGCAGGAACTCTGGTGCATCCCACAGCTCCTGGGGTCCAGGCAAGGAGAAGCACTGAGATCTATGTTTCTGTCCCTGCCCTTGCGGACTGGGGTTTTATGCAGTAAGAAAGTGGAACTCACTAAGGTGAATCGTACAGATGCATTTAAAGGGGAAGCCAAATCGGATGTGATGGAGAAGGGAATTGAGGGTTTTGATTAGGCAGGATCAGAGGCCGTGTCAACACAGCACAGAAGCTGCATGGACTGGTCGAATCGGATGCCGGTTTGTGTGCTGCGCTTTCAACTTAGTTCAGTCAACTCCACATTCACAAGTTTAAAACCAAAGAACAAAAGGAGCCGAAATAGGTCATTTGGCCCACTGAGTCTTCTCCATTATTCAATAAGATCATGGCTAATCTGATAATAGTCAATGCCACTTTCTCCTTATTTCCACAAGCCTGGATTCCTTTATTAATTATAACCAATGGTCCAGCCTCAACAGCTTGCTGCAGTAAACAACTCCATTGATTCATTACCCTCAGGAGAAATTCCTCTTCATCTCTATCCTAACTCAGATTATGCCCTCCGGTCCTAGACTCTCCCACAGGATAAAACAACCTCTCAGCATCTACCCTGGCCAGCTCACAGAATCATACGCACTTCAATAAAGGTCATCTCTCATTTTTCAAAGTCTGAGTACAAGCCCAGCCTGGTCAGCCTCTCCTCATAAAACAGGACCCCTCTATCCACTAGAGTGGACCTTCTCAGAACTGCCCCAATGACAGTATAACTTTCCGAGGATAAGAGGGCCAAGTCTGTTTACAATATCCCATATGTGGTGGTCTAAGTAGTGTTTGTATAGTTTTAACAAGGCTTCCTTATTTTTATACTGTACTTCACTCCCTTTGAAATAAAAGCCAAAATAGTAAGTGTCTTCTCATGATTTCCCTGTAAAAGGTTGATTCACATTGGTGAAGAAAACATATCAATAGAAATATGACAACCTGCCTATGCTTATGGACCAGCCTGTTAAGCCAGGTGCATCCCGAACTGATCTCATTCAGGAAATCGGTAGGAGGCTTCAGGTGGATGGGACACATCTACCAGGATTTTTCTCTCATTATAGGGTGGGTAGTGGAAAAGATAATATAATTTGATTTGAAAATTCTGCACTCTTCTCCATTCCCTCCGATCCAAACATACACAAATACATTCAGTTTATGTCTGTCAACCAGCTGTAAGTTGTATTAGGTGAAGATGACAATCAGCATCCTGCAGTCCAGAACTTTGTCACAACAGGAACTATACCGTAGGAAGTGCAACTTCAGTATGCACCAGATAAGCTTTTATCTAACATTCTGCTATTTCCCAGAGAGGGAGGAGAAGGCAGCAGTAATGACTAACATAACAACAATGTTAAACAATGATAAGATTCTAAATGATAGTTAGTTATTCCTTCTAATTGACTCTTTAGTCCTGATGGTTTTGAAAGAGATGCATTTGACACACCCTGTAATTTTTAAAGGTAATCACCAGCAGTGATTAAGTCAGGGTAGTAAGATCAGAATTTATTAAGGTTTTGAAAAGGTTGTATATGTAACTTATTCAATTCAGAATGACGCAGAATAAATTTCTAGGTAAAGATAAATGCATAAAAGATAAAGTTAAACATGACAAAAATGCAAACACTACTCTATCACGGACCAGAAACAAATCTTAAAAAAAAAAACTTATATGCTCCCTCTCATCAATATTTTGAGAAGATAGTTGCCAAAAGCAAACTTCCCTTGCTTTGAGTTTATTAAACCACAAAGCCGGTTGGTACGTTAAGCTCTTTCTATAAACTTCTCTGCTTTTGTCATTTTGCATTGAATTAACGTTGCTACACCATCACACTAACTTTTAGGTGAAAGAATTTCCTAATACAATTATGTGAATGTGTCAGCAGATATATTTATTTCAGACTTCACATAATTATTGAATATCACTGCCATCTGGCCCATCTTAGTTCATCGTTGCAGGTTGCCCACCAACATAGCAGCATCTAACCAACTCAAACACAGAAAGGACTGAAAGACTTGATGGTGAGAAGTGCAGGAACAACAATTTTCAGAACACCTTTTCCACTCACTGAAGAAAACTGTTAGAAAACCAACAATTTAAAAGCAGGAATACTGCATTTCATAGATAAGCATTGTCATTTCAATTTCCCATAAGAAAACTTTTTAAGAAACAAATTTCTATCATCAGAGCTATATTTAGAAATCTCAAGAGACTCTGGGATATAATGACTTTTCAACTTGGATTTCACGTCACGCAAGGTCAGATATAAATCTGGCTGCACATCAGACCACAGCTTATGTACTATGCAAGCCACAGCAATCAGTGGCCAGTTATACCCAACCAGCCTGCATTCAATAAAGGACCAGCATTCAAATTCAAAGGCAACCACTAATACATTCCAACTGCATTGAGCTTTAACAAGCTGGAACAATAAATTGATTTTGCATGTCAGTTTGAACCCCTTAAAGCTCTAAAATATTAAATCATGGAACTAGGAACTAGACACTAGACATTTTTAATACAGTATTGGAGTCCAACCCAGGTTGCAATCAATTAAATTCCTAAATGGAAATATCACTTGAAGACTAGTGCTCTCATCCAGTGGGGTTTTGTAGGATCTAGGTCGTTGGACAAAACAGGGCCAGCATTTTGGCTTTTTGTTGAGGGGGGAGAGAGATGTACCACAACTAGGTTGACCAAATTAATTTAGTCCCTCAACCGGAGAGAGAAAGTACAGTGGCAAAGGGGTATGAGAACCAAATATTTAAACCAAAACAAAATGGAGTGTGCAAACGTGTGCAATAACCAGCTGGATGATCTTCTTTACAATAAGTAAAAATAAAGTACCACATACTTTTGAATGCATTGATGACTCAAAAAAAATAAGAGCACAACATCTAGTGAAATTAAAATGTAACTGAGGCACCTCATAAAACACCAATGACTGAAAACATATTCTGGTTGAGCTGTATAAACACTCTATTGAGAAGAGGTATTGAAATCATATCCTATGCACATTGTTTGACATATGTTATCTCCTACAATCTTTGAATCATAAAAAGTAACTTGCATTCACATAGAATAAGAATGAAAAATACTGACCAAAGTTTGTGAGGAGATTTGTAGCTCGGGTGCTCATTGTTGTGGTTCTGTTCGCCGAGCTGGGAATTTGTGTTGCAGACGTTTCGTCCCCTGTCTAGGTGACATCCTCAGTGCTTGGGAGCCTCCTGTGAAGCGCTTCTGTGATCTTTCCTCCTGCATTTGTAGTGGTTCGAATCTGCCGCTTCCGGTGTCAGTTCCAGCTGTCCGTTGCAGTGGTCGGTATATTGGGTCCAGGTCGATGTGCTTATTGATTGAATCTGTGGATGAGTGCCATGCCTCTAGGAATTCCCTGGCTGTTCTCTGTTTGGCTTGTCCTATAATAGTAGTGTTGTCCCAGTCAAACTCATGTTGCTTTGAGTTTGAGTGGGACAACACTATTATCATAGGACAAGCCAAACAGAGAACAGCCAGGGAATTCCTCGAGGCATGGCACTCATCCACAGATTTAATCAATAAGCACATCGACCTGGACCCAATATACCAGCCACTGCAGCGGACACAGCTGGAACTGACAACCGGAAGTGGCAGAGACAAACCACTATAAATGCCAGAGGAAACATCACAGATGCGCTTCAAGGAGGCTCCCAAGCACTGAGGATGTCACCTAGACAGGGGACGAAACGTCTGCAACACAAATTCCCAGCTTGGCGAACAGAACCACAACAAAAAATACTGACATCCAGCAGCAGTAGCAGAAAGAAACCAAGTTAACTTCTCCATGAGAATTTGCATTCATTTGGTGTCTTTGAACAAGTGAAATGTTCTGAAGTTCTTCACAAGTGACAGCAAACAAAATCTGACACCATATCTGCTACAGAGACAATAAGACCATTTACCAAAATCATGGTTAATTAGGGTTTTTATTAATATTTTTATTAAAAACTTAAAATCTTTTACAAAAGAACTATATAAAAAAAACAAAATACAAAAAGATAGGGGTAGTACAATGTCATATCACAATACTATTAATGATAAACTACCTATTTTCCCAGAACAAACATATCTACTTAACTTAAACTAAACTACAATCAAATTAAATAAAAATTGAATTAAGCCAAATTCAAATTATCTTGAAATAAATTATACCACATTTCTTTATTCGATTTTACTCCCCACACCTCCACTAAAGCTCCAACCCCTGGGAGCACCAATCATTGTACCCGTATTTTTTTTCCCCAGCTTCTCCCTCCCAGAGCCCCACTGGCACCCAAACCAATTCCCACAGCTATATCTCATCCCTAATTAATATTGCTGAAAAGTCTGCTTCAACATAATTTAGAAAGGGCCGCCATGTCTTATAAAACTGCTCCATTTCGTGGTGCACCATATTTGGGGGAGATACTCCATCATCAGTTTGCGCCACCCAATAAGACCTGGGGGGTTTTCCAATGTCCAATTCATTAACATGTTCTTCCTCTCACAGTGGGTGAGAATGTTATACATTCCATTCCTGTGTTCCCCCAGAGGGGGCAAATTTGGCAACCCCAGAAGAAGAAATACCAGGTCCACTTTGACTTCCATTGCCTGGATTTTCTTCAGCTCCCTTACCATGGCACTCCAGTATCTCCAGATCTTACACACTGCTTTTGGTCATGTTGCAAGAGTACCTATACTAATTTTACATTTGGGACACCGTGATGACACTCCTCTCTTGAACTTAGCTAGAGTCTTTGGCGCCATATGAGCCCTGTACAAAATCTTAATTTGCATAGCCTGCGCTTTGTTACGTATTGAGATTTTTAAAAACATTTTCCCATATATCTTCCCATGCTTCCAGTGAGATATCCTCTCCTAGTTCCCGATTCCAAGTCCTACAGAGTCCCTCCACATCTCCTAAGACACGTCCCTTCTGTAAATAATACAAAGTACTAACTGAAAGAGTGTCTGTGCACCAGAACACTCTTTCTCCATGTCTGACTTATAAGGCTGAGCCAGGAGCATGGTCTTCCTCTGTATATAATCCCTTATCTGAAGTTACCAGAAAAAGGTCCCTATAGGACAATCCATATTTCTGACTTAATTGGCTAAATGACATCAAGACCTTCCCCTCGAATAAATCTCCCAAACAAGAGATTCCCCTATTTTCCCATAGTGTAAAGCTGGAGTCCATTGCCCCAGGTTTAAATCCTTGGGCTCCCACCAATGAGGTAAATGGCGAGGTCTTAAGCCAATTGTCCTCGTCTTGCCTCATTATCCTCCAGGCTTTCACCGTATTTAAAATGATTGGGCGCTTACACTGCTCGATCACAGATTTAATCTCATCCATGAATAATAAATTAACTAGGGGACATCTCCATTGCGAGGTTTCAACGTCAAGCCAAATCGACTCCGAATCTCCCCGGTACCCAGTCACCCATATATGCTAACAGGGCGCTTGTTTGATATCTCTTCAAGTCCAGAAAGTCCATCCCTTGCCCAATCTCACCCTGAGGGAACTGCAATTTGGTAAATTTAATTAGGGAGTACCTATGACACCAAATAAAAGAACCTAGCCAACCACTGAGCCTCCGTAATACTAATCTGGGTAGCAACAATGGGAGCATTCTCATGAGGTACAACAGGCGAGGAAGAACATTCATTTTAATCAGGGCTATTTGGCCTAACGACAAGAACGGTAATCTTTCCCACTGCTGCATCCAATTCATTAAAAATGTTCTTCCTCACACAGTGTGTAAGAATGTTACACAGTCTCTTCCCGTGTTCCCCCAGAGGGGGCAAATTTGGCAACCCCAGAAGTAGTACCAGGTCCACTTTGACTTCACTTCCCAGGATTTCCTTCAGCTCCCTTACCATGGCACTCCGGCATCTCCAGATCTTGCAACAAGACCAAAAGCAGTGTGTAAGAGTACCTATACTAATTTCATCCTCTCTAGTAATTGTGCATAGTTAGCTTTATACAGCTGGTGGAAGGCAGGGGTAATAAAAATTCCCAAATGTAAAAACCTTTTGATGACCATCTGAACAGGAACTGCATTCCATCCTTCAGATCAGGCACCTCCACTAATCCCCCCACTGGCATGGCTTCTGATTTTGTGAAGTTGATCCTGTATCCTGAAAAACTGCCAAATAAACTAATTTTTTGAGAATTAGGTTTTAAAGGAGAAGCATTAGGGACATTCAGGGGGGCTATTTCCAGGCTTCAGCCCTAGGCAGCTGAACATGATTGCCAATCACAGAAAATAACAGAACAACATGCTCTCTCTCCAAGATAGCTCACAATCCAGCTGAATCCACAGAAACCTAGGTGACATTCTTTCTAAGAAGAGACATATTTCTCCAGACAGCAAAAACATCAGAGAATTCTGTGACAAAAAGACTCCCTCTCTGAACAGGTGAAGTCAGTGAGATGATGGATCTACCCTGTCCTTCACAGAGCTCACGTTAACAAATGGTCTACCACTTTAAAAGGACTCCGCCAGCTGTCAATGTTACTATTCTGAGCAGAGAACTGACCTTTTGATAGAAGTCCAGAAGAGAGAAAAATGAATGCATTTATAAAGTGTCTTCCTTGATAAGACAGCATCTTCACAGCCAATAAAGTACTCTTGAAACACGGTCACTGTTGTAAAAAGGAAGGGCATCTACTCACTTTCTGACAAATAGTAAAGTGATAATGACCAGATATTATTTTATTGCAAATGTTGACTAGATAGCGTCCCTGCTCCTCTTTAAAATAATGCCATTGATTCTTCGACATCTGCTTGAGAGAATCAACAAGGCCCCAGTTTAATTTCTCATCTAAAAGATAGCACCTTCAACAGTACAGCATTGTCGGGGTACTGCATTGCAATATCAGTTTTGACGATGTTCTCAAATTTTATAGTGGGAGTAATGCCTCTTTGAGGAAAAATTAATCAGTTTCATAGTTACTCAGTGGGAGACGTTTGAGATGGTACACTCCCTCTGGAGAACCTGTGGTTCAAAGTCACTATTGCATGAACTTACATAAACTTGAATCTAGAGGGGAATTCCAAAACAAGAAGTAGGCTGGTTTCTGGCTGCTGACTTATTTGTTTTAGAAAAAAAGTGCACTGTTCTAAAACAAAACATTCTGCCTTGGGCCCAATCTGCAACCTGGGAGCAAGTCATGCCAGTTTGCACACAAAATATGTTTTGCTCAATTTCCACTCAAATGTGTTTGCATAATCCCCATATGTAAAATCTTCCACTAACCTGGGCAACTGAGCAACATTTTGGAACATATCTTGCATTAAAATATATGACCCAATCTACCTAACGTGGTAACTTGGTGCAATCTTAGTTAAAGTGCTCAAAATGTGTTATTTTTAAGAAAAAAAATGATATTTTTAAACCGACACTCACGAGTAACAAATGAGGTCGTGCTTCATCTTGTTTCTACTAAAGTGAATGTGTGCCTTTTAAACCCAAGGTTCAGTGGTTTATAGTTGTGTTAAAGTGGACTCCTGTAACTGCAGGGACAGTGGACAAGGACCTGGAGACCCACCATCAAGCCTCTGCCTAAATACTGTTCATATGTAGACAGTATGAACAACACAGCAGCCCCTTGCATACTTCTCTAATCTTTCTGGTATGGATTGGATCATCCATCTTCTGCTTCTGCTTTGGGAACATGACTAGTTTGGCGGACAGGGCCTGCTGCCAGTACGATGTTTTAGAAACCAGCAGAAAAGTGTGGAAATAGACAATTTGCACTGAACTTGCCTTTCATATTCCACAAACGTTGTGCACAAGTGGCCAACTTTGGCTAAATTACAGCTGGGAGAAAGTGAGGGCTGCAGATGCTGGAGATCAGAGTCAAAAAGTGTGGTGCTCCTGCTCCACAGATGCTGCCTGACCGGCCGTGCTTTTCCAGCACCACAGTCTTTGACTCTCAAGTACAGCTGAGCAACTTAGTGGAAATAGTTATCTTCAGATTATTCAATGCTTACCAAACAAATTTGGCCGCATGCCTGCAACCAAAATGAATCACAGTCAACTTTCCAGTTTTACTGTATTCGGCGATTTGATTTAAAAAAAAATCACCCTTGAAGATAGTTGAAAAACTATTTGGCTAAACTCCAATGTAGCCGCTAGTCAGGCGCCCCATTTGGAATTTACAAAGACTATCTGCGTGCAGTTTGCCCAAGTACAGTATATTTGAATTACAAATAAATGCAAATTATTTTGTGATAGTGTATCTCTTGTATTGTTTTGCCCTGATCCTGTAATTAAAGTGCAGTTGCAATAAATAAGGGGAACGGGGTATGCTTGGATGCAGGGAGTAGAAAGCAATCCTCAAATAATTTCTCCTCCATACATTTTTAGAATAGCCTTTCCTTTCCACATTACGGATCCAAGAATTGTCCAGGTTCCTCCGCTTCCCCCACCCAGAACCTGCAGTTTTGAAAGGTGTTTTTAAATTACATTTGGCTACAAACATGTTGCGTTTCAGAGGAGTAGCCCTATTTAAATATATGGTTGTGGCTGTTCTGAAGTATTTCTGTCACTGTGAAAACATGGCGTTGTACAGCCAAACTCTACTGGAGAGGAAATTTGGGAATGGTGTGCAAGGCCAAAGAACATTATCTGCCAGTTTGGAACTATTGGTTTGAAGTTACAAATAGGCTTTTATCCTTCACCACGCAAATAGTTCCAGGTCAAAATGCATCACAATGCAACATATTCTTTTCTCTTTCCTACATCTCTCCAGCACTATTTCTGTTGAAAACAAAACTTGGCAGCTTTGATGTGGAGAACAAGCTTACCCACTGCAGTGATTTCACTGAATAGAATCAGAGAATCCCGACAGTGTAGAAGCAAGCCATTTGGCCCATCGAGTCAACACCAGCCCTCCTAAATCCATCTCACCCAGGCTTATCCCCCCATCCTTTGTGTAATCCTGCATTTCTTATGGTTCATCTGCCTATCCTGCACAACTTTGGACTGTGGGAGGAAACCCACCCAGACACATGGAGTGTGCAAACTCCTTAAGCAGTTAGTTGCCCGCAAGTAGAATTGAACCTGGGTACCTGGCACTACGAAGCAGTGGTGCTAACCACTGAGCCACCATGTTGGTACCTTTTCAATGTTTACACTGTCAGAAGCAAACCGACATGGCCAGAGGTACGTTCAATAACTTGCAGTTATATATCATCTCCAACAAACTGAATTAAAAAAGGTTTCTCTTTAAGACCTTTTACAGGATGTCGGTATCATAAACTAGGTCAGCATTGATTGCTTGTCCCTAATTGCCCGAGCGGTGATGATAGTGAACTGCCATCTTGAACCATTATCCTCCATGGGGTGTAAATATATCTGAGGTCATTGAAGAAGCAACTGAAGATGGATGGGCCTAGAACATTAGCCTGAGGAGTTCCTGCTGAGATGTCTTGGAATGATTGATCTCCAACAAAATTCATTTATATACCAACCTTTTGTTATGTACTTAAAAAGGCTTTAATATGGTAACATAGCCCTAGACGCTTCACATGAGTGACAGAAAACAAAATGTGACACCAAGTTACTCAAGGAGATACTAAGACACAGCACAGTAGTTAGCACTGCTGCCTCACAATGTCAGGGCCCCAGGTTCAATTTCAGCCTTGGGTGACTGACTTTGTGGAGTTTGCACCATCTCCCCTCCCTCCCCTCCATCTGCATGGGTTTTTGCTGGGTGCTCTGGTTTCCTCCAATAGCCCAAAGTTGTGCGCGGGTGAGGTGGATTGCCCATGTTAAATTGCCCATAGTGTCCAGGATTGGGCAGGCTAGGTGGATTAATCATAGGAAATGTGGGGATATAGGGGAATGCTGTTTGGAGGGTCGGTACAGACTTGAAGGCTGAATCAGCTCTATCTGCACAATAGGGATTCTATGATAGTTTACCAAAAGCTTGTTCAATTCGGTAGATTTCAAGTGCAAGAGACACAGCTAGGCATCTGTAGACATGGACAGATGAGCACATGGCTGTCCATGATGCAGCATAGAAAATAAAACTTTAATGTGCTTTCTCTCAAGTATAGATCACAGTACAGCTGTCAATGTTACTATCTTGAAACGGGATCCGACCTTTTGATAACAGGCTGGAAGAGGAAAAAGCATTTTTTGTATGGTAGGTAATGACTCCAGATGGCAGAGGTTACTCCCACCATGGACTGCCACACACAATCGAGGGCAATAGTCACCCTCACTCCCACTCTGGAACTCAGCTGCTTTGCCCATGTCAGACCTAGTCTGTAATAAGGTCAGAGAAGAGTGGCACTGGCAGAATTCAGACTGAGCATCTCTGTGTCACAAGAACCTATTCAGCTCTGCCGTGAAAAGAATCAATGACCTTCTCGGATAAAAAGTTCTGAAGTCAAAACAGTTAACACCACATGAGGGTTTCCCTGGGATTTGAACACAGACCCCCCCCTGGCATTTTGATGTATTACACACTCCAAAGCCAGAATCATATCTCTAGACCAAATGAACCAGCTGCCTCTTCAGTACTAGTGCTAGAATGTTAACAGGGCTCATAATCTTTGCAATATCCAGTGCCTTCAGCCATTTCTTGATCTCATATGGAGTGGAGCAAATTAACTGAAGGCCGGTAGTGGTAATGCTGGGGACTGCAGGAGGAGGAGGCTGAAATGATTGTCCACTTGGTAACTTCTAACTGAAGATGCTTGGAAATGCTTCAGCATTGTCTTTTGTACTGGCTTCTGCATCATTGGGAAGAGGGATATTTGAAAAGCCTTTGATGGAAAGAAGTGATGGAGGTGGTGGGATCCTATAGGGAATTTTAGAGTGGAGAAAGTATACTCATGCCTCCAAATCTTTTTCAACTCCACCCCTATTTTACTACCATTTATTTAACAGATATTACTTTCTTGTTGTATTAAATTACACTATCCACTGTTCTGCCTATTAGGTATTTTATTTCACGAATTAGGTAACGGACAACCTTTTTAGAGCTGAATTCAGGTTTTTGTATCACAACATGGTTAGTAATTTTGTGGAAGACACCAAAACTGGTAGCAATGTGGGCAGTGAAAAAGAATTTCTAAGATTACAAATGGATTTTGATCAAATGGGTCAATGAGGTGAAAAATGGCAGATGGAGTTCAATCTGGATAAATGTGAGGTATTGCATTTTGGCACAACAAACAAGGGTAGGGCCTTAGGTAGTTTTGTAGCTGAGAGGGACCTCGGGATACAGATACATAACTCTTTGAAGTTTGCGCCACATGTAGATAGGGTGGTTAAAAAGCCATTTGGCACGCTTCCCTCATTGCTTAGCCCTTTGAGTATATGATTTGGGAAGTCATAGTCAGAGTCATCGAGATGTACAGCATGGAAACAGACCCTTCGGTCCAACATGTCCATGCCGACCAAATATCCCAACTCAATCTAGCCCCATTTGCCAGTACTTGGCCCATATCCCTCCAAACCCTACCTATCCGTATACCCATCCAAGTGCCTTTTATATGCAGTCATTGTACTAGCCTCCACCACTTCCTCTGGCACCTCATTCCATACATGTACCACCCTCTGCATGAAAAGGTTGCCCCTTAGGTCCCTTTTATATCTTTCCCCTCTCACTCTAAACCTATGCCCTCTAGTTCTGGACTCCCCCGCCCCAGGGAAGAGTCTTTGTCTATTTATCTTATCCATGTCCCTCATGATTTGATAAACCTCTGTAATGTCACCCCTCAGCCTCATGATGAGGTTGTACATGACATCGGTGAGGCCTTTTCTGGAATACTGAGTCCCGTTCTGATTGCCCAGTTACAGGAAGAGTATCATCAGGCTGGAGAGAGTTCAGAAGAAATTTGCCTGGTATGGAAGATTTGAGTTATAAAGAAAGACTGGTTAGGCTGGGACCTTTTTTCACTGGAATATAGGGAGGTTGAGAAGTGATCTGAAAGAAGCTTATAAAATAATGAGACGTTTCAATAGAATTAATGGTAATTGTCTTTTTCCTAGGATTGGGGATTTCAAAATTAGGGAGCACAGTTTTAAGGTGAGAGGAGAGAGATTTAAAAAAGACTTGATGCAAATTTTTTTTTTACGGAGAGGGTTGTTCACATGTGGAATGAATTTCCTGAGAAAGTGGTGTATGTAAGCAAAATTACAATGTTTAAAAGACATTTGGATAGATACAGGACTAGGAAAGGTGAGAATTTTTATTTTTTAAAATGAAGTGTTGCTGGACAGAATCAGGTCTGTCAGTGAGCCCCATCTTTATAGCAAATGGCTAATGGTACAAGTAGGAACCAGATAATGGAGCTCTGGATGAGAATATTTACAGAGGCACCTCTTTCAAAGCAAAGACAGCTGCCTCTGAACCAACAGCAGAGTTTAAAGGCTCTTCTGATTCTCAGTGCATCGGAATGTATCAGGAGAATCTATTTATTCTGATATAGATGAACACGTAACTGCTGTTGGCTGGGCCAGCACTTATTGCCCATCCCTAACTATCCGGGAGACAGTTAAGAGTCAACCAAGTAGAGTCATTTGTAGGTTAGACCAGGTAGCCATGGCAGATTTCCTTCACTAAAAACGTGATGTGAACGAGCTTATTTTTAAAATTACTATCAATATGGTTGTCATTAGGTCAGCTTTTTTTAATTCCAGATTAACGAGGTTGCAGTTTTCAGAGCTCAGTAACTAGCACAGCCAAGAGCTGAAAATGTGTTGCTGGAAAAGCGCAGCAGGTCAGGCAGCATCCAAGGAGCAGGAGAATCGACATTTCGGGCATGAGCCCTTCTTCAGGCTAATGCCCGAAACGGCGATTCTCCTGCTCCTTGGATGCTGCCTGACATGCTGCACTTTTCCAGCAACACATTTGCAGCTCTGATCTCCAGCATCTGCAGTCCTCACTTTCAACTAGCACAGCCAGTCTACAAGGAGCTGGTTATTGAAAAGGTGGGTTGGCAGAGGAACCCCACCCAACAACAGTTCTTGGCCAATGATAGTAACAACTGGATAGAAAATGAAATGAAATTAAAAAGGTCAACTTCAAACAGGTTCCACTCTTAGAGCAGAAGCTTGTTGAACAGGAGCACAGAATGGATCATTAAACTGTGCTATAGAGCTAAAACATTAAACACCAGCTCACCCATACCAAGTGGATCACCACTTCAGGAGCATAATCATTCTTTAAATGCCTTTAAATGTGAATGACCTTCATAAAAATTTAAAGGGAGCAAGTAATTCATTACTTTGTCTGGCATAACCACACAGTAAACATGGAAATTAGAATTGGAAACTTCATCAATTAGCTATTATGAATGATTTTAAAAGCCTTTAAAATCATATTAAAGAATTGTCACAGTCAAGTCAGAAGTTTCCCCTTATTCATATTCATGGGACCTATGCTTAGTCGGCAACTACATCAACAAATCTGAAATACAATGTGAGAGAAATTGACCAGCACCTGGTTAGGAACTGAAGTGCAGTCCACCTTCTGTCCAGGTATACCACACAAGTAAAGAGAAGTCAAAAACTGCAAGTTAGTTGTTTCAAAAACAGTACAATGCAACTAGAAGTCCAAAATGGTCTGGAGCTCAGATTTATGGACAAAAACATATCTTTTTTTTTTTACAAAAAGTATATTTTGCGCAAATCCTTGGTCAGCTTGCCTCCTTTCTCATCTCCCAAAGGAACCCACAGGCTTTCATGAAAGAAATGGTAAGCTGCTAAATTCAGAGACCTCAAAGTCATTGAGCAGACTCCCTTGCAGCTATGGAGATATCCAAATCTGTCCACATTGCTTTTTCTTTGACAGGAAGTTACTTGAACCATTGTTACAGTTCAATCATGTATTTAAATTAGGGACTGTTTATGCAGTCATAGAGATGTACAGCACGGAAACAGACCCTTCAGTCCAACCCGTCCATGTCGACCAGCTATCCCAACCCAATCTAGTCCCATCTGCCAGCACTCGGCCCATATCCCTCCAAACCCTTCCTATTCATATATCTATCCAAATGCCTCTTAAATGTTGCAATTGTACCAGCCTCCACCATTTCCTCTGGCAGCTCATTCCACACCCGTGCCACCCTCTGTGTGAAAAGGTTGCTCTGTAGGTCTCTTTTATATCTTTCCCCTCTCACTCTAAACCTATTCCCTCTAGTTCTGGACTCTCCGGCCCCAGGGAAAAGGCTTTGTCTATTTACCCTATCCATGCCCTTGATGATTTTGTAAACCTCTATAAAGGTCACCTCTCAGCCTCCGACGCTCCAGGGAAAACAGCCCCAGCCTGTTCAGCCTCTCCCTATAGTTCAAATCCTCCAACCCTGGCAACATCCTTGTAAATCTTTTCTGAACCCTTTCAAGTTTCACAACATCTTTCCGATAGGAAGGAGACCATAATTGCACGCAATATTCCAACAGTGGCCTAACCAATGTCCTGTACAGCCACAACATGACCTCCCAACTCCTGTACTCAACACTCTGACCAATAAAGGAAAGCATACCAAATGCCTTCTTCACTATCCTATCCACCTGCGACTCTACTTTCAAGGAGCTATGAATGTGCACTCCAAGGTCTCTTTGTTCAACAACACTCCCTTGGACCTTACCATTAATCGTATTAGTCCTGCTGCTTTCCCAAAATGCAGCACCTCGCATTTATCTGAATTAAACTCCATCTGCCACTTCTCAGCCCATTGGCCCATCTGGCCCCAACATGCTCCCCCACTGACACTTCAGATACCTGCCCTGCCTTATTTCCCAAAAGTAGGTCAAGTTTTGCACCTTCTCTAGTCGGTGCATCCACATACTGAATCAGAAAATTTAGATTTGCCAGATATGTAATTGAGTACACTGAAGTTTGTTTGACAAAGAGTGCCTTTTGATTTTTTTTATAAATGTAAACTATCTAAATGTTTGTCCAATGTAAACATATTTACCAACACGAAACATGATGATGTGCAGTTAACATAATCCAATGCAATTTCAACACACCATGTTGGCATGGATGATTGTAAACATAGCTAGAAATCCCCTATAGCCATAAAAAGATTGTAAAGTTATTTGCATAAATAAAATGCTGGCCTCATTGATTAATCATTGATTTATTTTCTGAAGCATTATTGTTTTTAATACATTTTGAAGTCCACCTAAATCATGACATATAAAAAGAAAAATAGTGTGCGTCTAAAAAACACCAAAATATATTTTGTGCAATTTACCACTTCCTTAAAAAGACAAATGTTAAAAAAAAAGTTCCCAATTCTAAATTTTCCTTTTGTTTCCCGGTGCATTCAATCGCAGAATGTGGGAATGGGGTAGGGTAGGAAGCTGGAAAAATAAATCTAAAAGTACGTTTTTATTACCTTGCAATAATCATTAACATCGAAACCAAAGTGAAATGGCTCTGCTAGTTATGAAACCAAATCTTTCAATATTTAAATATATCTGCCTTGTTGATTTAAATTTTCTAAAGCTCAATGTGCTTCATCTCTCCCTCTCTTCACACACATGTTGCTCAGGAGTCTGAGTAGTGTATCCAGATCTACCTGCAGACTCACTGGCAATAAGGAATGTACATTCTGGCAAATCCCCTCCTCTTTCTGCAATGGATGTCCTCTTTCTGCAGAGATCACACAAGAAAGTACTGAAATGAGCAATAAAAGAACTTGCACTTATCTGTTGCACTTCATGACCACAAGACATTCCAAAGTAACTTACAGCCAATGAAGTCTTTCTGATGCCTTTTGTAATGTAGGAAACACAGCAGCTAATTTGTGCATGGCAATTTCCCACAACCACCAACCTGACAATAATAGCTCAAGGTGTGATGATGTTTAAGGGACAAATATAGGCCGGGCATTAGGAATAACAGAAAGAGAAAAGATACAGGGGAAGGGAAAGGATATTCAGTCCCTTTAAACTGCTGTACCATTCTAGATTAAGAACTGATAATCTACCACAAAGCCATTTTCCTGTGCTATCCACACATCTTTTAATGGGTCATTAGTATCTAGAAATCTGTCAATCGCTGTTTGGTACTTAGCGAATGACTGAACGCCCAAAACTCTCTGGGGTACAGAATTTCAAAGATCACCAACCTGAGTGAAAAAGTTCCTCTTTATCGCTGTCCTAAATGGCTTGCCCTTATTCTGAGATGGTGTCCCTGGCATTATACAACCCTAACACAAGAGGAAACATTTTTTCTGCACCCATTCTGCTTAGCCATTTAAGAATTTTTAAAAAAAGTTTTCAAACTCTCTTGCTCTTCTTTGAAATAGTGCCATGGAATGTTTTACATCCAGCCAAGGGGATAGAGAGGGTTGCGTTGGCACACTGACACCACAGCATGGCACAGAATTCAATTAGGAACAAAGTAGTAGGTGCAGGTCACTCATTCCCTTAGGCTTAGTCCATCATTCAATTAGATCACGGTTGATCTGAAACATAGGATTATTTACCAGCCTTGGTTACATATCACTTCACAGCTTTGTCTAACAAGAATCTAACAAACTCAGCTTTGGATTTTCCATTAACCCAAGCTTGAACAACTTTTTTTGTGCAACAAGTTCCATATTCCCATTCCTCCAAACAGTGGACAATAATTTACATTTATATAGCACCATTAATGTAAAACATCCCAAGGCGCTTCACAGAAACAAAGTGTGACACTGTGCCACAAGGATCGGTGCTCTGTCCACTGCTTTTCATCATTTATGTGAGCATAGGAGGTATAGTTAGTAAGTTTGCAGATGACACCAAAATTTGAGGTGAAGCGGACAGCAAAGAAGGTTACCTCAGAGTACAATGAGGTCTTGATAAGATGGATCAATGGGCCAAGGAGTAGCAGATGGATTTTAATTTAGGTAAATGCGAGGTGTTGCATTTTGGAAAGGCAAATCAGGGCAGGACTTATACACTTAGTGGTAAGGTCCTGGGAGCGTTGCTACTGAACAAAGAGACCTTGGAGTTGCAGGTTCACAGTTCCTTGACAGTGGAGTCTCAGGTACATAGGATAGTGAAGAAGGTACTTGACATGGTCTCCGTTATTGGACAGGGCATTGAGCATGGGAGTTGGGAGGTCATGTTGTGGCTGTACAGAACATTGGTTAGGTTACTTTTAGAATAGTGCACGCAAGTCTGGTCTCCCTGCTATAAAAAGGATGTTGTGAAACTTGAAAGGGTTCAGAAAAGATTTACAATGTTGCCAGGGTTTCAGCTACAGGGAGAGGCTGAATCGGCTGGGGCTGTTTTCCCTGGAGCGTTGGAGGCTGAGGGGTGAACTTCTAGAGGTTTACAAAATATTGAGGGGCATGGATAAGGTAAATGGACAAGGTTATTTCTCTGGGGGAGGGGAGTCCAAAATTAGACAGCATAGGTTTAGGGTGAGAGGAGAAAAATTTTTAAAGGGACCTAAGGGGCAACTTTTTCACGCACAGGGTGGTGCATGTATTGGATGAGCTGCCAGAGGAAGTAGTGAAGGCTGGTACAGTTATAAGGCATCTGGATGGATAAATTAATACGAGGGGTTTAAAAGGGATATAGGCCAAATTGGACTAGATTTATGTAGGATCTCTGGACAGCATGAATGATTTGGACCGAAGGGTCTGTATCCATATTGTACAGCTCTATGACTCAAAGAGATTAGGTCTGATGACCAAAGAGCTTGTTCGAAGAGCCTTAATGGGAGGAAAGTGATGGAGAAAAGGGGAGCATCCTAAAGAAGGAGTCCAGAGCTTTAGGCATAGGGAGCTTATGGAATAACTACCAATGGTGCACAAGAGACTGGATTTAAAAGTGCATATGCCTCAAGACAACGGCACTAAGTTTTCGCATGGCCTCAAGTTTACAGAGGGTAGAGTATCGGAGAACAGTCGGGGGTGCATTGGAACTGACAAGTTTAAAGGACGTAGAGGCACAGATGACATTTTGCAGTAGATGCAATGGAAATAGGTGATCTTAATGATGCAACGCATATTTGGTCAGAGGCTCAATTTAGGATTAAAATGAGACATCAATTATACAAACAGTCAGGAGTTGTAGCTAGGGAACAGAGATTGGAGTGGGGAACAAAAAACAAATGGTTTCAGTCTGCCAAGCTCCAATTTCCTTTTCTTTAAAAAGTTTTAGATACTTTATTTTGGATTCATCCACCAAAACAGTCTGCTCCTGTCAACCTTCTAACCTCAAACACTTCAATTAGATCTCCCTTTAAATCTTCAAAACAAAATACTGATCAACATTTTTCAACACTGACATTGTGACTACTATATCACACATTTTAAGAAGCCATTTGAAAATATACTCAGTTACACACATTACAATTTAAAACATTTAAAGATAAGTCATCTTCTCATTCAGTGAACCTATATCCACAGACAATTTATCCTTGTAGTCTCTGGGCATATTTAGTAGGCAAGTAAATAAGATGTTCAATTTTGCCACTGAACAGCAAACAGCAATTCCCTCCCCTTGGAGCATGCATGATGGCAAAACATGGCAATACAAATATTTTTTTAAAATTGAGGTTATAAACATGCTATACAAAGAAAGGAATGCTAAAATTTATCATGAGAGCGGACACAGCATTTCGCACATTTTGTGAAACATTGAGGTCTTGCGATGGGATTAGGAACTATATAAATGTAATTATTTTTCATACACAGTGTCTTTTAACGAAAGCAATTGTAAATATTTAGTCACTTCCTCTACCTCAAAATACGATTTGCAATACACGGGGTAATCTAACACGTACCAACATGCAAACTTTAATTAATCAGAGTTAAAAATCACACAACACCAGGTTATAGTCCAACAGGTTTAACTGGAAGCACACTAGCTTTCGGAGCGACACTCCTTCATCATGTGATAGTCACCTGATGAAGAAGCGTCGCTCCGAAAGCTAGTGTGCTTCCAATTAAACCTGTTGGACTACAACCTGGTGTTGCGTGATTTTTAACTTCATACATCCCAGCCCAACACCGGCATCTCCAAATCTTAATTAATCAGAGCTTAGAGCAAAATATTTGAGAAACTGTATCCAAGGCCACAAAATCCAAAGTGAATGCAGCTTTTTATTGCATACATATGGTACTCATCAATTATGGCACTTCTAAGAATCTAACAGCAAGTGGAAGGAGTACAAAAATGCTGTTTACCATCCCATCAACAAACATCCACCTAAACATCAGGAGCTTGCAAAGTTAATGTTAAAAAAAATTGCTGCAATACAATTTTTGGAATAGTGTTTGCAATTCTGGTTTCTCACCTATAAGAAAGATGTTCTGAAATTTGAAAGAGTTCAGAAAAGATTTACAAGCATGTTGCCAGGGGGAATCCAGAACTATCGGGCATAGGTTTAGGGTGAGGGAAAAGATTTAAAAGGGTCCTAAGGGACAGCTTTTTTACGCACAGTAGTGTGTGAATGGGTGAATGGAATGAGCTGCCAGTGGAAGTGGTGGGGGCTTGTACTGTTACAACATTTAAAAAGGCATCTGGATGAGTGCTTGAAATAGGAAGGATTCAGAGGGATAGGGGCCAAGTGTGAGCAAATGGAACCAGATTAGGTTGGGGTACCTGGTCAGTGCTGTACATCTCTCTGACTCTATAATCTGCCATGCAAATGGCAACTTGCAGCATGATGTGGATAGAAAGGTTCTGACAATTCTACACTCTTGGACCTCAGGAGAGTACACTCATCTCGGAGTCAGGACTTGACATCCAACTCCAGAGACCTTAGCACAGAATCCAGCCTAACTCTAAAATGCAGCTTTCACATGAAGTTTTAAACCAACTGCCTGAACATGTGGATATAAAATTGCCATGGCTTTATTTCAATGATGAACACATTGGTCCAATACTTATCACTCATCCAAGATGACCAAAGCAAGGTAACTGGCCATTACCACATTGTTGTTTGCAGGATGTATACACATTGGCTGCCATGTTCCCTATGTTCGAACATTGAATGCGGTACAAATAACACTTAGACATGCTGGGAGGTATCAAATGACTCTATCTATGCAAATCATTAACTTTCATTAAAGCATACCAACCATTACTCAGGTCCAACTCTGGCTTACGGAAGGCAATCAAAGCAATGATCAGCTCAGAACAAACACGCAACCAGATAACAAAAACAACACTGTTTAAAACATGTGTACACTGCAATCTACTTTCTGCTAACGAACACTGGATGGCAAATTGTGGCTGCACTATATGAGAAGTGTCAAACTCTCTGCTGTGGGCATGAGCAACACCATCCTACAACTGACCCCACCTTTCAACGTACTCCAAGCCTCAAAGCAAATCTGTAATTATCCCTGACATTATTAAATAGGCACAGTGCAAATTACTGTTTTTGGCATGCTCACAACAGCTTCCCCATGAAGCAATGCACTTTCAACACAATACAATATTCTCCAGTTTCAAATTGCCAATAAAAAAATATTAAGGTGCAGCAGACTGTCTATAATTAACTTTACAATTAAAACCAGAGACATCTTGTGGTACTAAAAGGGAATTCAATTTTTTTTGTCTCCAAACTGTCCAATGACTTTCTGTGTCCTACAAAGTAAAAAAAACTAACTCAGTTAACAGCTGAGGTGAGAATGTCTTTGAAGATTAATGAGCACACGTATCTCCGAGTCTTAGGCTGGAACTTTACCTCATTTTAAAAAATGGGATTTTGTTTGTAAGTGTTACACAATTGTGTACAACATGTGAAGCCTGTCGCCTGGGCGTACATGCTCACTTTTTTGAAAATAAACCCCAAAATGGTGGCAGAGAGAGCTTTGAACCAGGTGGGTTCAGTGCAGGCCGTAGTGAGGCAGTGGCAGAGGCAGAGGAGAATTGGCCCAGTGGCAAAAGCTGGTGCCTGTAAAGGGGAGACTACAACATTGATTGGGTCTATATGGACAAGGGTGAGGCAGTGGAGGGAGGATAGTGGTGCAGGCATGCTCAGAACCGATGGAGTCTCCTTAAGCGGTATCTTTTTTTTCTCTTATGCTTAAACTACTCAAAATGGCACTGGATCATGGTGACACTGGAAAAGCTTGTCACTGTATTCTGTTTTCCTCACTGTGAAACACATGTGACAATCATTCATTCCTAGCCTTAGACTTCTTCTAATTCCAAGTCGTTCCTTTATATACTGCCATGACTTAATGCCTGCAATGATACCATTAAATGCTCACAGCAAATCATTAACTTCAGAATGCATAGTTCAATAAATCCCTTCAGCAATATAACATAATTCATTGTGTGGAACTTATTTGTAGATGTGCAATTATCATTTAAAATCTTTCTTCCCTGCTGTACCATGCTGCTTGCCTTTACCATATTTCTACTTTGACCTCTCTCTTTAGATTTTTAAGTCTGCCTTCATCTAATTCCACCTTCCCCCTTCCCTTTCACAGCCCTAGTTATACAATTTACCAAGACACTGATCCCAAACTGGTTTAAGTAGGGCCCACCACAAGGGAATAGCTCTCTCTTTATCCAGTGGCAGTGCCAATGTCCTGTAAGTCCGAAGCTCATTCTTCTCATACCACCCTTTGTGCCAAATGTTTAAATCTCTAATCTGCTTAACCCTACGCCAATTGGCACATGGCCCAGGTAACAATCCTGTCAGCATCAGTCTTCATGAAAGAGAGTTTTATTTTTACCTGCGCATTCTTATGAGAATTCACTCATGCAACAACTACTTCTGGCCTACCATTTTTAAACAGATTATATTAGCCACGAACCAACCACTCCTAAAAGAACACATTTTAACAGCTCCTCAGAAAAATTACACATCAAAAGGCCAAAGCTACGCTATAATAAAATGTTTTTATTTCTTGGTCTCCAATCCCCTGCACTATTTTGGCAATACCACCTCTGCTTTTATACACTTTCTGATAAGATGCAGGTCAAATTACACAATGCACAACCAGAGTTCTAAAAACCCATCAGCAAAGCTACAATTGATTAATTTAAAATTGTGCATCAATCTTGCTGCCTCACATCTTTTGAATACTGCAAAACATCAAAAAACTATAACAGTATACGATTTACACCCACTTCAATTCAATTTTTAAATGTCTACCCTAGCAGTATTACACCATCATCTTTTCAAAGGATCAGTGCTACACAGACTGTCTTAGCATTACCACAAGCTGCAACTTACTTTCAGAATTAAAATTGCAGAAGAAAATATTTATAGTTTGGCAACTATTTAGGCCATGTTAGAGCATACTCAAACTTAGGGCTAATAATTGTGAAAAAAACTGCAATGGTCTCAGAACAAACTACTTAATGTTTCTAATTTTGCAATTAACGTTTAATTTTAAAAATATTTTTAACTAACTTTGTAAAATACATCTAAACAATCAAATTAGAATATACCTCAGCCTAAGCAGTAGAACCATGGCTGTAACTATCTCATTACTGTTCATTAGTTATTGTATTGTTTGATAATAAGTATTTTACAGAAACACATTCCAGAAATAGGATACACAGATATATACTATTGACCAGCAGTCTTTTGACACTAAACCAAACTGCAGCCAACAGATTATGTAACAACAAGTTATCTGATCTCAAAACCTTGATGGCTAATTCAGAAACATGTCAGGATAAATATCTAAGCATTATGTTTAAATGACAATGTCATTTCTAAACCGTAAATTCTCCTACATTATTTGGACTAAAGCTCATTTAGTTAAGAAGCAAGCTGAACTGCAAGGAAGACAGCTGGAGATCCAAACACAGATTTGGCTATTTTGTTTGTAGCCATAATTGCTTGGAAAGGTAGGAGTAATTGATGTCTTAACTTTTGAGATAGATATTGTCACAGGACTAAAGTGGTCTTAATCACCAAAAAAAAGCCAAAACTACTGTGGCGTTGGTAAACCAAACCAGGTTTTCAACTGGTTCCCAAACAGATCAGTAAAAATCCAGATCAAACCTTTGGAACTTTCTTTCTATCAGCACTGGGGCATGGCTACCCTTCGGGGGGCGTAGTTACCCTCCGAGGGGGTGTGGGTGTAGTTACCCTCCTGGGGACTGCAAGAGCTCAAAGGAACGGCTCACCAGTACCTTCTCAAGAGAAACTGTGAACAGTTGCCTAGCTGGCAATGTCCACATCCGCAGAACAATTTCTTTTTAAAAAGCAGACATGCCAACTCTTCAAACATTACACCAATAGTTTGGAATCTGTGCCTGCATTTTAAATGGCTGCACAAAGCTGGATTCACACTGCCTCGAATTGAAAGTGTAAGAGCCTGCACTCCATGGCAAATTACTCACTACAGTTCATGGCTCACATGCTGGTAAACTGAATTGGGTCCCTTTCAGAAAGGCTTGCTTTCTTCCCCCCTTCTCTCCTGACAAAAGGTGGACAAGGTGAATGAGAAAAAAAGTTACTGAAAATTAAAAAGCAGGTGACAGCACACAAGGATTACCAAACAGTGCAGTTTCAGGAGGAGTGAAAGTTATAGAATATACTCTGTCTTAGTTTTTCTTCAGACACAGAATTTTCATTTAAACTTTTTAAGGGCTGTTTTGGGATTACAAATTGGTCCTTAAATCATAGCTACCTTGGTTAATAATGGTACCAAATACTTTTATGTATAGGGCAACTTTACAAAGTGAAATAATACTGATTACTTAACTAATTCTGTTAAGTGTTTTAAAATGAAATATCATGTTATGGCTTAAGATCTGTCAGAACTTTTCCACAATATGTAAAATTGTCCACAATATGTCAATTCCTTTGTATATAATAAACAATTCCAAAACCAAAATAATGCTGGACACTAGGAACATCAAGTGGGGGCTATCAAGTACTTGGTCCCATGGAAGTGAGTTACCTGTAGATCAATAGCAAGGCAATATTGACAGAAGCCAAAAATGGTCAATACTACACATCTCAATCACCAACATTTCACTGTAAGGACCTATAAAGTTATAATTCTGATGGCTGCCCTCGTGATTTAGATCACTGCAGACATTTTCTAACATCGTGTATAAATGGAGTGGCCGAAACTAATAAAGTGCTTCCATATTTGGTTCCAACATACTTTTGAATATCACTTTCAGTTCTAGGCATAAGTGCAGTCAACACAAAGGCGAATAGTGCAACAGATTCACTCCACCATGCTAACATTAGAGCAGTTAGGCCACAAATTCATAGGTTTTTTTTTGGGGGGGGGGGGGGGGGGGGGGTGTAGAATGTGACCCATTATTAAAATAATCCATTACACATGAATTACTAAAGTAAATTTTAGGTGCCTTAAACTGATTGATTGATGATAGACATATCTTGTGAATCATTAAATTTCAAAATTCAGTTTATTGATGGCCAAATTCCCATCCTTGAGAGAGCAGG